>NW_006921942.1:85474-106155 GCF_000298275.1 Orycteropus afer afer | reverse complement strand
CTTTTGTGCGTCCTCTTCTCCTTACTGCGACCTTACAGGGTCCAGCTCTGCCTCCTGCTCCTGGCCCACTGAAGCTAGAGGTGTTTCTTCACTCTGCTGAGGCGGAGGAGCCCAAGGTTGGTAAGAAGGCACAGTCCTGATGTTACCAAACCACATGGCAGGCCATTAACTCAAGTCCATTGTAAGTCCCAAGGTTGGCAGAGCATGGCAGGCTACTAAGCAACGACACAGCTACATGCAGGGTCCAAGCATGCCACAAGCTTGAGACCATTCCCAAAGCTGCTGCTTATATACAGGAAGCAGACCACATACCCAAACACAGCTACTCAGCTGCTCACAGTAGATTCCACCATGGCGTTGATTACCAGTCTCATCATGGGGAATACTACATCCAGCTGCCCAGCCACTCAACCAGGCCTAGCCAAGTTGACACAAAAACATGACCACCACACCTAGGGACACAATTCTACTCTGATATACATGGGGTCGCCATGAGTCAGAATTGATTACACAGCAACTGTTTTTTTTTTTTTTTTTTTTAATCTCATGATATGTCTGAGTATTAAATGAGTTAATTGGTGTAAAGTGCTGACAGCTGTGCCGAGTAAGTGCTCAATAAATGTTAGCTTTGTTTATCTGTTTGCTCATTTTTATCCCAAGGCCAGCTGATTAGTGGCAGACCAGAAGTAAACCCTGGGTATTTCCTTTAACTGCTGGCCATATCCCCTGAGCAGCAACCATTCCTTCTGAACAGTCCAGAACCACTAAGTTGCTGCCTGACACACAACTTAGTGATAAAAACATAGGAACTGGCACATATTTCCTGTCTCTATGCCTTTGTCTCATTGTGTCATGTAGAACCTGTACATAAACCAAGGGGTAGTTGTTTGAACAGAACAAGGGGATACTGCATGGTTTTAAAAAAGGAACGACGTGTGTCAGGGTTATATCCTTGTACCATATTTATTCAGTCAATATGCTGAGCAAATAAACTGAGAAGCTGGACTATATGAAGAAGAATGTAGCATCAGGATTGGGGGAAGACTCATTAACAACCTGTGATATATAGATGACACAACCTTGCTTGTTGAAAGTGAAGAGGACTTGAAGCACTTACTGATGAAGATCAAAGACTACAGCCTTCAGTATGGATTATACTTCAATATAAAGAAAACAACTGGACCAACTGGGCTAATAAGCAACATTATGATAAACAAAGACTGAAGTTGTCAAGTATTTAATTTTAGCTGGATCCATAATCAATTCCTATGGAAGCAGTAGTCAAGAAATCAAATGATGTATTGGGCAAATCTGCTGCAAAAGACCTCTTTAAAGTGTTAAAAAGCAGAAAAAGAAAAAGAAAAATTGCTATGCCTAACCCAAGCCATGGTATTTTCAGTTGTCTCATGTGCATGCTAAAGGTGGACAAGGAATAAGGAAGACCCAAGAAGAATTGATGCCTCTGAATTATGGTTTTGGTGAAGAATGTTGACTATACCATGGACTGCCAGAAGAATAGTTTGTCTTACTGTGTGGCTTGCATGTTGCTGTGAGGCTGGAGGCTATGCCACCGGTATTTCAAATACCACCAAGGTCACCTGTGGTGGAAAGGTTTCAGCAGAGCTTCCAGACTAAGACAGATTAGAAAGAAGGATGAGGTCGTCCACTTTTGAAAAAATTGGCCACTGAACCAAAGATTCATGGAAACAATTAGTCCTAGTGACTGGTACACCATGCGATCCTAAGCCTATATGACTATGAGACCAGAAGAACTAGATGGTGCCCGGCTACTACTGTCAACCACTCGGACAGGGATCTATGTAGGTAGGGATCCTGGATAGAGTGGGAGAACAATGTGGAACAAAACTCAAAATCATTAAAAAAAAAAACAAAAAAAGGGGCCAGGTTTGCTGGTCTGATAGAGCCCAATGGAACCACTGAGACTATGGCCCCTCACTGCCCTTCCAGCCAAACAAAAGACAGGCATATGAGGTGAACATTTACACTAGGTAGATACTTTCCTTGGAGAGAACGATCATGGGAGAAAGAAGGGCTGTTTGTGCACAGGGAGACAGATCAGGGGGCAGGAGTGTATGGAGAGATGGACACAGGGAAGAGGTAACTATGGGAGGAAGTGGGGGGGAGATGTTGCATTGTGGGAAATTGTAGTCAATGTCATGAGACAAAGTGTATGTGAACTGCTGTATGAAAAATGAATTTGCTCTGTAAAGTTTCACCCAAATCACACACACACAAAAAGAATGTGGACAAACTAGAACTCTGATACATTGCTCATGGTGTTGTAAAATGGTGCAGCCACTTTGGAAAACAGCTTTGGAATTGGGCCAGTTTCTCAAAGGGTCAAACATGGAGTTACCATAGGATCCAACAATTCCACTTCCAGGTATATACCCAAGAGAAATGAAAACATATATTCACATAAAAACTTGGACACAAATGTTCATAGCAGCATTATTCATAATAACCAAAAAGCAGAAAACAACCCAAATGCCTATTAGCTTATGAATAAATAAATACAATGTGATATAGCCATACAATGGAATATTATTGTGTCATAAAAAGAAATGAAGTACTGATACATGCTATAACATGGATAAACCTTGAAGACATTATGCTAATTGAAAGAAGCCAGTAACAAAAGCCCACATATTGTATAATTCCATCTGCATGAAATATGCTTGTTGTTGTTATGTGCCGTCGAGTCGGACCTGACTCATAGCGACCCCTCCTTGGGTTTCTGAGGCAATAGCACTGTGGAAGTAGATTGCCCAACCTTCCTTCTGAGGAGTGGCTGGTAGGGTTGAACTGCCAGCCTTCTGGTTAGCAGTCAAGTGCCTTAGCATTACGGCACCAGAGCTCCTTAAGAAATATGCAGAACAGGCAAATTCATAGAAACAGTACATTAGTGGTTGCCTAGGACCAGGAGGATGGGAAAATGGGGAATGACTGCTGTTGAGTACACAGCTTCTTCTGGGGATGATGAAAATGTTCTAAAATTGATTGTAGTGTTAGTTGCACAACTGTAAATTAATCGCTTTAATTGGGAGGATTGTATGGTATGTGAATTATATCTCAATAAAGTTGTTTAAAAATTTTTTAAAAATGGCTACTGAAAACCTTATGAATAGCAGTGAAACACTGTCTGATACGTTATAGGAAAACTTTGTATGAAGACCCTTGAAACATTGTGGAGGGTCAGAGATAAAAGGGAAGACCCTCAGAGAGATGGATCAACACAGTGGTTGTAATGATGAGCTCAAGTGTAACAGAGATTATGAGGATGGTGTAGAATCAGGCAGTGTTTGTACATAGGGTTGCTATGAGTTAGATTTGACTCATGGCACCTAACTCACACATGAGAAGGATGAACAAATCTGTCTTGGAAGAAGTACAGCCAGAATGCTCCTTAGAAGCCAGGATGGCAAGACTTCATCTCATGTACTTTAGACATGTTATCAGGAGGGACCAGTCTCTGGAGAAAGTAGCCAGTCAGTGAAAAAGAGGAAGACCTTCAACAAGATGGATTTACGCAGCAGCTGCAACAATGAGCTCAAACAAGGTTCAACAACATTGATTGACACAGTGGCTGCAACAGTGAGCTCAAACAAGCAATTATTGTGCGGATGGCATAGAACTGGGCAGTGTTTCATACTGTGAGTTGCAACTGACTTGACAGCACCTAACAACAACAACATGCCTTTGCCTAGAGTACCTCTCTTCATTTCTGCTTGTCAAAATTCTTTCTACAAAAGTTACCTTTCCTAACCCCTCCTCCCTAAGGCACTCTACCTGACTAGAGCCCCCATCCTTCATTGTGTGTATTTCTCCTAGGATTCTAGTCACTTTCTGCCTTGTCTAATCCCCTCTTTCTCTTTCTGAACAATCTGAGAACAGGGACCAAATCTGACTTCCTGGCAGCCCCAGCCCACTGTGCACCCCAGCCCCTGTGTGGCAGGTGGTCAGGTCACACTGGTGAAAAGGAAAGAAAGAGGAATGTGGCAGGAGGCAGGGGATTTCTGAAAGCCAAGTGAAGGGACCTGGGGCTGATCAGGTGGGACAGGTACAGGGCCAGGCCTCCCTGTCTTCCAGAAACCTACAACAGGACCCTCCTCAGAAACCCTGAGTCCTTGAAGGCCTTTCCCAGAGCAAGGTGGCTTTAGGCATTTGAAGGGTACCTGTTCACATAAGAATCTTGTTTACAGGTAAACTCTACCCCATCTCAATACTCTACCCCATCTCAAACTCTACCCCATCAACAATCAGACGAAGGCCACTCATTTTACATTGACTCCAAATTTGAAAGCCTACACAAGGACACCTAATCTGAACTGTGACCCTTGCAAGGTCTCTGCCCTTTCTGGGCCTCAGTTTCCCCATCTATGCAGGGAGGCCTTGAAAGACTTTGCAGCTCTGACCAAAGAATATGCCCACCCCGTGCCCCTAATGGGGGCTCCTCCAGGGGTGAGGAACAGGTAGGGAAGTACACCCAGACTCTCCTCTTCCTAGGAACCCCTTACTCACTGGGGTGAGGAGCTGTGTCACCATGACCACGTCTTTCTGGAAAACCTCCCACACTTCCGTTCTTGCCCCAGGTTTCAGCTGGAGGAACTGCTGCTTTTTTGCTCACATCTCTGTGAATATATTTTTGGCCTTGCTGGGCTTGATGTGGTCAAATGTGTGGGTGTTTCCTTTTAATTTGAGGTCTGAAGTTGTCTGAGGCCTGGATCAGTAATTATGAGTGCAGACCATTTATGGAAACAACTCTTGACAAAAGTCAGTAATGAAAACTAACTAAAAATACCTCAGAAATGAAGCCTAGGTCCCTTCATGGCCATGCTGAGATTTCCGGGTGGGAGAAACCCTTTCAAAATGCAGAGTCGACAAGTAGAATCACAAGCTATTCTGTGGCCCTGCAGAGGCCATGGAGGCTGGGTCTTGTTTTAGGTCTGAAGTGCCCTCACTCTCAGCCTTTGTTACTGGCAGGACCAGCTAGACAGGCCCAGCCCACCTGCTGCCTAGGTCAGGGGAGCCTGCCGTCCATCCCCAGGGCCATGAAGGGAGGCAAGTCCACAGAGAAGCTTCAGATGGAGACACACTGTGAGGGACACAGAAGCCACCTCAGAACAGCAGAGATACCAGCCCAGGGACAGTGGGTCCTGGACACTGAGCTGCCATATAGCGGTCCAGGAGCCCTTGGGCAGCATGGGCCTAGCATCTCCTCTGGGCCCATTGAACACAGGGGCCTTGGGGAGTGGATCGCTGAGAGCCTCCTGCTTTTACTCCACCATGCTCAGTTCCTGCCTTCAAAGAGCTAACCAGAGGACACGAGCCTCTGGTGCAGGCCTGCTGTGTGACGGGGTTAGAGGAGGGATGAGGAGGCTCTTAAAACTGTACTGAAAGGAAAGGAGCTTTAGCAGGGGTGAGGGACATGGCGAGTAGGGAATATGGTGGGGGAGGGAGACGTGGTGGGGCAGGGGACATGGTAGAGAGGGAGATACAGTAGGGTGGAGGACATGACAGGGTTGGGGATGTGGTGGGGGAGGGAGACATTGTTGGGAGGGAGATATGGTGAAGTGGGGACCAAAGCAGGGGAGGGAGATGTGGTGGAATAGGTGACATAGCAGAGAGGGGCACATGGTGGGGTGGGGGACATGGCAGAGTAGAGGACAACTCAGGAGAGAGTGGCATTGAGGAGACAATAGAGGTGGGAGTGTTTGCAGCCAAAAGGCACAGGAGGCCATGATGGACAGATGCTGGGGCCAGGTCACAGACAGCCTGTACGACAGAGTGAACTTAGGTTCCTCCATTGGCCCTGTGGGCTAGGGAAGGGTATGATGAGAGGAATGATGGATCAGGTGAGGTCAGAGAGGTCCGTTCTCTTAACAGCCCCTCTGAGCTGGAGGAAGAGGGTGTCTTTTGAAGTCTTACTTTTGGTCAGAAAGAAGATAGATTTAGGTTGTCTGGGTGACTCTCAATTTTGTCCCAGGCACAAAGATAGCCTAAGTCTTTGTTGGTGTCAGGCTGGTGGACACTGAGGTTGGCGTTTGGAAATTTAGCCTGTGAGTGGTGAGTGCAGGCAGGGCCGCAGACCTGGACTGGAAAAGAGTGAATGACACCCATCCTCCTGCCCAGAGAGGGCATGCTTTTCCTGCAATCATGGGATTTGGAGATGATTTTACCGGAGGCTGGAGGACAAGGCTGAGTGCTTCTGATTGTTTATTGTCCCAGGAGCCACATTAGAATGATTCAGAAAGTAAATTCATTTACTGCTTCCCCAAACAGAAGCTGATTGAATGTTTTTGAACAGTTTTGGAAGCTTTTATAACTTTGTGGAAAGTTGATATTTAGAGATACCAGTGGAACCAGGTATAGCTTTGTCTGTTCTTTATGCCCAGTGAAGAGCTTTGGGCATTGGTCTTTTCATATTTTTGTTTGTCTTTGGGATTGTCACATCAAAGGGTAAATTCATATGTAATTTTGCTAGATATTGCCAAATTACTCTACACAGGATGTTCATGTCTGAGCTTACCTATTTCTCAAAGGCCGTGAGCATAGGAGAGGGAAAGAGGTCACTCAGACGTGCCACTCAGACATGGACCACTCCCCAAAGCATCACTGTGGGCTTTACTTTCAAGCCCATAACCTTCTATTTCCTTCACAGCATTTATCACAATAGAAATGACAGAGCATATATTTCACTTCTTTTTTTGTTGCTGTTCTGTCTCTCCCATTAGACTGTAAACACCATTTGTTGCTGTTCTGTCTCTCCCATTAGACTGTAAACACCATGAGTGCAGAGGCCTTGTCTATCTGTTCACGGCTTTATTCCCAGTGCCAGCACAGTGCCTTACACAGAGTAAGAGCTTAAGGAATTTGTTTATAAATTGAACATGATAAATTTGTGAATGAATGAGGGGATGAATATATTTACTTAGAAAAGGATAATTCAGAGTCTTTCTTTTATCAGCCAAGTCCTTGGGATTTCTGATATGGCCTCCTGATTATACTGCATCTTAGCACAAAGTTAACAGGTTGCAAGTCACATCCATTCAAAACTCCTGTTGACTGAACATTCCTCCAGTCTATCACCTCAACTGTTTACAAAGCCCTTTCACAGTCCTATGAGGAAAGCTAGGCAGTATCCTTATCTCTGGTTCACAGAGGAGACTGAGGCCAATGGGGAAGTACAAGATTCGTGCACGGTTAGCCCTGAGATCAGGGTCCTGGCCACCAGCCAGAGCTCTCTGTACTGCTCAGTGTTGCTTCTCTGGCTAAAGCAGGCTCAGTTTGCATAGTTAACAAGGGGAAAACATGGGTGCCAGAAAATGGTTTTCCACAACACCAGCCTTTGGGAAATGTCTGTCCAATTCCAAGCCAACAGCTACTGAAAAAGCTTCAACTCCACGGGTGACCTCTGCCCACTATCTCTACTGACTATCAGAGGAAGTCACTCCCATTGCTCAGTTCCACATCCCAGGAAATTTCATCAATTTTTGTTGAAAATTACCATTTTCCTAAAAATTTCCCACTTTTTAGTGCTTGCCTGGAATAGCCCGGGTGGAAGACGTCCTGTGCTCTTACCCCTGGATGATTTATCAGTTCCACAAACCCACAGGATGGAAGTTTGGAACTGGGGTCAGTTCAGTTGAGCAAGGCTCTCTTGAGCCAGCCTGCATGGACTCTGGGCTTGTCCATGCCTGCAGGACAGTGAGGGAGGGACAGACGGAGGGGGAGCACACAGCCTGGTGCCCACATGGAGTTGGCTGGTTCGTGGGTTGTTCCTTCAGTCCCTGGATCCAACATGAAACCAGTGTCAGGTCTCCAGACATTCTCCAGTGAGCCCTCAGAACCTACTTGGCACCCCTCACGGGGACTGATGCACATAGTGATGCTTTGGGGAGTGGTCCATGAAGGGCATGTCTGAGTGACCCTCCTTCCCACACACCCTGTGACAGCCAACAGCTCGAACCTAATTCTTTCTTAACTTGCACATCAGGGATTTTGCCCAGCCCCATCTCAAGGTGATCTGTGCAGCCCCTGCGTCCACTGAGTGTGCATATGAGTGGTTGTCTGTCGGGAGGTGGGCACAAGTGTGTGGATATTCACAGGGCATCACCCAGAAAAGATCCTGAACATTGCCCTGGACACCCTCTGCCCATCTAGGAGGGACGCACTGTGTCTGAAATGGCCTGGCTCTCAGCTGGACAGTGGACATTCTAGTTCTTTCCTCCCTGGCCTAGGGATGAACAGTCCATCTCCTCCTGCCCAAACATATCTGTCCCCTGGCTCTGCCCAACACAGCTGCTTGTCTGCCCATCCCTGGACCAAGTCCCCACCACGAGGACAGGACGTGCTGCCACATCCGTCTTGGGCTGCACAGCATGGGGTTTTTAAAAACTCAACTGTGTCACTGAGTCCAGTAGCCACAGAGAGAACTTTTAAAAAGACTCACAAACATATAATTAAAATCTCAGTGTTGGGCTTGAGAAAGGCGCTGGGTGGCTCCTGCCCCTGCTTTCCGGAGTCACAGATTTTTGGCATTGGAAAGTGGCAGGAGGCTAGCGTGAGACTACCCCAAATACACTGTCCTGAGCATTTCTGCACAGCTGGAGAAACGTGGGGTTTGTTCCACAACTGCGGCCTCTCCCACAGACTGTCACACCAGCCCCCACCTCTGAACCCCGCCTCTGCCTAACCTCCTGTCCTACCCTTGTGCCACGGACATCTCCCGGTCCTCCTCCACTCAAACCACACTGCTGCCCTGTTGCCCCAAACCCTGGTGCTCCCGCTGGCAAAGAGCCCACGCCCCGAGCCAGAAGTCAAGCCCTCCGCAGTCAGCCCACAACCACATTCTTGTCCTGGACCCCACTCTGCCAGCCTGGGTGTGGCTCCCAGTGGCCTCCATGCCTGTGTGCAAGAGTCCTCTCTGCCTGGAATGTCCTGCCTGTCACCTTTGCTGCCTGTCAAGATCGCATTTCATCCTTCAAGGCCGAGCTCGATGTCATCTCCTCCATGAAGCCCAGTGGCCCCTCCAACGTCTCCTAGTCTTTGATCTGGGTCTCAAGGAGCTTGTCACTCCTACCTTGTTTATCCTGTTCCTTCCCAGTCTCTCTGCAGTCTTCCTCCTTCACTTTGCTCCATTTGGCCCTTCCCCCTTTGCTGTTGTTTGTGGTGCTTGTTTCCCCAGGCATCCTGAAGCTCCTCAGCAGTCAGGTCCCTGTGCTCTCGCTGGGCTCCCCTTGACGTTGTCACAAATTCACACTCAGCCCTCAAGACCCCGGTTCAGATATCAGCTCCAAGCTCTCTCCCTCTCTTTTCCTCCCATCCAGGGCACTGGGCAGACTGCGGTCAGCTGCTGTCATGGTGAAATGTAGTCAGCTATGTCTCTGTCCACATAATGTCCCACATTTGCCACTGGGGACATGGCCCTTTTTCTGCATTTGGTCTGATGTTTGTCTCCCCTTTAGCCTGGACTCCTAGAGGAGGGACTTGTCCTCTGTCTTGTCTGTGGGCCCTGGAGCCACCAGCAGGGGGCTAAGCAAGAGCAGTCAGTGTTTGGGGCCTGGGGCCAAAAAGGAAAGCTTACCCTTGCTGAGCTCTGTGCAGGGGGCACCTCACTAATGACCTCAGGGAACCCTCCTGATACCCTGGGGGAGCAGAGCCTATTTACAGAGATTGGCTCCACCGTGCAGGCTGGGTGCTGTGGCCTGGGTCCAGCTTGAGGTCACCATGCTCTGGTGCCGAGAGTGACCTCCAGCCTGCTTTGTCTTCCAGTGGAGCGAGACCACAGCCTGACCCACCAGGAGCCCCACTGGAAGGAGTTCCAGTTTGACCTGACTCAGATCCCAGCCGGGGAGGCGGTCACGGCCGCTGAGTTCCGGATTTACAAGGTGCCGAGCACCTACCAGGTCAACAGGACCCTCCACATCAGCATGTTTGAGGTGGTCAAGGAGCAGTCCAACAGGTGCCTTCCCCTCGCCCCTGCGGCTGCCCCTCCCTCACAGTCAAGTGTCTGTTGGTGTGTCTGACCCAGCCCTGGGGTAGGGGGTGTGTTTGTGTCCCAGAGGACAGAAAGGGGAACTTCATGGGGAGACCAGCCTCAGAGATGGGAGACATGCTTGACCCTGGAGGCCTCTTGGCACTGTGGGAAGAGCTCCAGCATCAGTCCTGGCTATGGGACCTTGGACAGGTCTCTGAGCCTCCATCTTCCCGGCTGTACATGGGTGCAGTAACACCCCTGATACAGTGAGAAAGGCGCCCAGCGCAGATACAGGCGTGGGGTAGATGCTCCACAAACGTCCCCCAGGTGGGCACAAGAAACACAGGGCAGCTGTGCTGGCTTCAGTTAATTGTTCTTTCGTGTCCACAGGGAGTCTGACTTGTTCTTTTTGGATCTTCAGACGCTCCGAGCTGGGGACGAGGGCTGGCTGGTGTTGGATGTCACAGCAGCCAGTGACCGCTGGTTGTTGAACCAAAACAAGGACTTCGGACTCCGCCTCTATGTGGAAACGGAGGATGGTAAGCCTCGGGCTCTGGGCAGGGCATGTTCTCCTGGGGCTCCTCTGAGGCTGTTGGCCACGTCAGGGGCAGTGGCGCTGCCTCATGTGGCCCTGGATGCCCAGCCTTTCTCAGATGTAACACCGGGGAGGTAACCCCTCCCCACTGTGAGGACTTGAGGTAAAGCCAGTAAGATTCCTGGCACAGTGAAGGACACACAGTAGGCCCTCAAACAATGGTGATTTCCTGAGTTGGTAAGAGAGTGAAGCAATGTTTTCCTTCCCAAGAAATGGACAGTTCTGTCTACAGAGCCCCCTTCTCTGCACTGGGAGTGCCCACTCAGGGGAGGGGCAGTAGGCTGAAGTAGTTCCACCCTCAGGCTTTGAGTCAGAGAGGCCTGGGTTTGAATCCCAGCTCTGCAGCTTTCTAGCTTGGTGACCTTGGAGGTTACTTACCTTTCCAAGCCTGTTTTCTCATGTGTAGAATGAAGATTCACTCATTCGATAAGTATTTTGGGGGCAATAGAAAGGCACTGATGACCAGAAGGCCTCAGGTGGACACAAGATTGGTGGTTTTGAAGGAGGAGGGCTGCCATGGCTCGAGCAGAGCAAGTGAGGGAGAGACTGGAAGGAGACTGAGAGGTTGACGGGGTGGCCTGAGTGAAGGCAGACCAGGGCAAGGTGCTGGGAGTTTTTAAGGTAGTTTGTGTTATTTAATGGCAATGGAGGATGACAAGATCTGATTGGACTTTTAAGAAAGAACCCTCTGATATACTGCCCCTCAAGGAGGTGGAGCATAACTCAGCACCCCTGAGAGTGACTAGGCTTAGTAACTTGCCTTCAAAGAGCACAGTATGCAAAGACAGTGGGACAGTAACTTTACGGTGGAGAAAGCTGACACACACTGTCGCAGCCAGGTGACCAAGGTTCACATCAACAGTGAGAAATCATGCTGATGGCAGGTACCCGTGGAATGACCTGATGAGGATGGCACTTCACCTCGGGGATCTTCCTCCCAACCCACCAACTCCAGTGTAACTATGGACAAAGCATCAGGCGTGCTGAAACGGAAAGACATCTACAGAATATCCATTTCATTTTTTAAAATTAGGATTATTAACTATATTTCATCTTACTTTTCGATTCAGTAGCATGGTTTAATTTTTATTGTATTCATTTTTTTACAATTATGATAAGAAAGTAAGTTTTTATTCCAGTTGTGCTATCAATTTTGTCATTGTTTAATCTTTTTTTTTTTTTTTATTGTTGTCACTGACCATTACTCTTGATACTTGAAGGTCATCAAAACCAAGTAAAGTCTGAGAAATTGTCACAACCTACAGGAGTTTAATGATTCATGATGAAGAAATGCAATGTTTCCTAGATGGGATCCCAGGACAGAAAAGAGTATTAGGCAAAAACTAAGGAAATCTAAACAGAGTACAGTGTTTGGTTAATAATAATATTGACTCTTTAGTTGTAGCAAATGTTCCTTAGCGATGTAAGAACAGGGGAGACTGGTTGCCAGATACATGGGGGAATCTCTGTACTATCTCTGCAATTTTCTATAAACCTAAACTCTTATAAAAGACAAAGTTCATTTAAGTATATGATAAAATGAAGCATCCTCTGACTGCAGTGGGGAGAATGGACCTGTTGAGAGCCACAGGGTGGTCCAGGTGAGAGCTGTTAAGTGCTTCTTGGGAGCAGCTGGGATGGAGAAAAGTGGTGGTGGTAGAATTGTCAGGACACAACTCTGGTGGCATAGTGCCTAAGGCATGTGACTGCTAACCAGAAGGCTGGTGGTTCAAACCCACCAGCCACTCCTCGGAAGGATGATTGGGCAATCCACTTCCATAGAGGTACCGCCTCGGAAACCCAAGGAGGGATCACTATGAGTCAGATCCGACTCGATGGTAGTGTGTTGTGTTGTTGCATTATGTACAGCTGAAGGAGCCTTGGTAGAATAGTGGTTAAGAGCTCGTCTGGTAACCAAAAGGTGGGAGGTTCAAACCCTCCAGCTGGTGTACAGGAGAAAGATGTGGTAGTCTGCTTCCATAAAGATTACAGCCTTGGAAGCCATGTGGGACAGTTCTGTTTTGTCCTATAGGGTCGCTATGAGTTGGAATCCACTCAAAAGCAATGGGTTTGGTTTTGATTATTTTTAGCTGGGTGTGTAGATGAGGAAAGGAAGACTCATGGATAATACCTAGAATTTTTTTGTGTGTGTGAGTTACGGAAAATTAAAACAGGAGTAGTTTGAGCTTCCTAGCTCAAGAATCTCTTTTGGCCATGATATTACTGAGATCCTGGTAGACATCCATGTACAAACATCATTCCAGGGAAAGGTGCATGCTGGAGACCCAGGTGTAGGAACCACTGCCATGTAAGTGGACTAGGCGAGAGCACCCAGGGAAAGAATGCAAACTCAAAACCAAACTCACTGCCGTCAAGTCAATCCTGACTCATAGCAACCCCTTCTTGGGTTTCCGAGGCGGTATCTCCATGGAAGTAGATTGCCCAACCTTCCTTCCGAGGAGTGGCTGGTTGGTTTGAACCGCCAGCCTTCTGGTTCATAGTCAAATGCCTTAGGCACTATGCCATCAGAGCTCCTGGGAAGGGGTACAACAGCACACAAAAAAAGAGGTCCAGCCTGGAGCCTTGGGGCCTCCAGCATCCAGATGTCCTACAGGGAGGGGCCTCTGAGACTGAGAGGGACCAGCCAGGGAGGAAGCAGGAACCTGGAGAGCAAGGTGACCCAGACACCAGGAGAAGGAAGAAGGAAGCAAAGAAGGCTTCCTAGGAGGAGGGAGTGTCCTCTGTCCTCTGTGACAGGTTGAGTAAGGCCAGGACTGAGAAGTGACCAGAGGGTTTGGTCATGTGGAAGCTGCTGACATCCTTGACCAGAGCAGCTCAGTGGAGTGTGGGGATGCCGTCTGACTGCGGAGCTGGAGGGAGAACCAAAGCAGGCAGCTGTGATAACAGGCAGCTCCTCCCAGAAGCTCTGCTGGAGAATCTGAGAAATGGGTGGCTGGAGGGAAACGTGGCCTCATTTCAGGTTAGGAGGTGGCAGAGTACTCATGTGTGCTGACTGGAATGATTCAGTGGAGAGAGAGAAAAACTGCAGAATCCTTGACAAGTTCCCAGAGAAGGGACTCGGAGCATGAAGAGGGACAGGCTCTTCAGGAGGGACCCTTCCTCTATGACTGATGGCTGGCTGTTCAGGACAGTGTGTCCCTGCTGTCACAATGAGGGTTGAACTTGAATTCTTCCAGGGGGATGTAGTGAGTGGGGCATGCACACACTTGGAGTTGTCAACAGGATTACATACAGAGTGCTCAGTGAGGGTGACTGTCACACCTGACCCACCATTGTTCACCCTTATCAGTACCCAGTGTCATCACTATTAGGTCACCGCTGTGCCTGTTTATTAGATAGATACTCGGTGTGTCTGGGGAAGCTCGAGTTTCTGCCAGAGGCTCCACAGGGTCAGGCGGGCGGGCGGGGGCGGAGGGAGAAGGGGCTTTGGGTCAGTGCTTGGTGGGTGGCTGTGAGCTCAGCTCTGTGCTTCCGAGGGACTGTGTACCTAATACGGGGACTCGACCGAGGGCAGCACCATCACCGGGGCTATGGACAGAGTCTTCTGATCAGCAATCAGCAGATTGACTGGGGACCACTAGGGCAGATTCCCTCCCCAGTCCCGAACCAGCAGCCCCGAGAGCGCGGCAGCGTGAGCAGCTTCCTCAAAGGCGAGGGCCGCTGCTATAGCGGTTGCGCGAAGGCTCCGCAGAGCCTGAACGTAGGTTTCGAATCCCATCCGTCTGCCCTGTGCCCCGGCGCATCCTTGGCCTCTCTGCCTGTGTCCACACAGACTGGGTCGCTCTCCGCCTCTAGGCTGTTCCCACTGCAGAGGCCTGGTGACGTCACCCTGACGAGCGTCCGGCCTCTGTGACTTAAAGGCAGCGGCGGCCTGGGAGTCCCCATGCGGAGCTCAGTTGCGCGCCCCGGCGTCTTCCCTGCGAGGCCTCTGACCGTGCCCTCCACATGGCGGCGCTCCGGCTCCTCACCGCGGGGCTGCGGCTTGGCGTTTTTGGCGTCTGCTCCGGGGGAGCCCGGATCGGCCCCGCTCTGTCCAAAGATTGTGCTCGCTGCTTCTCCATCAGCCCCCGCCACCAGGCCAAATTCTACAAAGACGCAGTGGAGGCCGTCAAGGACATCCCTCATGACGCCACCGTCCTGATGGGTGGGTTCGGGCTCTGTGGGATCCCAGAGAACCTGATCCAGGCCTTGCTGAAGACCGGCGTGAAAGGGCTCACCGTGGTCAGCAACACCGTTGGCGTGGATGACTTCGGGCTGGGCCTCTTACTGGCGACCAAGCAGATCAAACGCATTGTCTGCTCCTATGTTGGGGAGAACGCCATCTGTGAACACCAGTATTTGTCTGGGGAGCTGGAGCTGGAGCTGACGCCCCAGGGCACGCTGGCAGAGAGGATCCGCGCGGGGGGCGCTGGGGTGCCTGCCTTTTACACCAGCACTGGTTATGGGACGCTGGTCCAGGAAGGAGGTGCACCCATCAGGTACTACAACGATGGCCACCTTGCCGTCATCAGTAAGCCCAGAGAGGTGAGGGAGTTTCAGGGCCACCATTATCTTCTGGAGGAAGCAATCACAGGAGATTTTGCCTTGGTGAAAGGATGGAAGGCCGACCGCTCAGGAAACGTTATCTTCAGGAAAAGCGCAATGAATTTCAACGTGCCTATTTGCAAAGCTGCAGAAATCACAGTGGTAGAAGTGGAAGAAATTGTGGACGTTGGAACATTCCCCCCAGAAGATATCCATGTTCCTAACATTTATGTAGACCGCTTGATAAAAGGAGAAAAGTATGAGAAGAGAATTGAACACTTAGCAGTCCAGGAAGAGGGAGACAGACACACCATAGATAAAGATGACCAGAGGACTCGCATAATCAAACGGGCAGCTCTGGAATTTGAGGATGGCATGTATGCTAATTTGGGCATAGGGATCCCTCTCCTGGCCAGCAACTTCATTAGCCCGAATATGACTGTTCATCTTCAGAGTGAAAATGGAATCCTGGGCTTGGGACCATTTCCATCACAAAGCGAGGTGGATGCAGATCTTATCAATGCCGGCAAGCAAACAGTCACTGTTCTTCCTGGTGCCTCTTTCTTCTCCAGCGATGAGTCATTTGCAATGATCAGGGGGGGACACCTCAGTCTGACAATGCTAGGAGGAATGCAGGTTTCTAAATATGGTGATCTGGCTAACTGGATGATTCCTGGGAAGAAAGTGAAAGGAATGGGAGGTGCCATGGATTTAGTGTCCAGTCCCAAAACCAGAGTGGTGGTCACCATGCAGCATTGTTCAAAGGCAAATGAACCCAAAATCTTAGACAAGTGTACGATGCCACTGACTGGGAAGCGCTGTGTGAACTGAATCATCACGGAAAGGGCCGTGTTCATTGTGGACCCAAAGAGAGGACTGACACTGATTGAGCTCTGGGAAGGCTTGACAGTGGATGACATCAAAAAGTGCACAGGGTGTGCCTTCGCAGTCTCACCGGACCTCAAGCCAATGCAGCAAATTAGAATGTAAAATGCAAAGTCAACCTTTGCCATGGAATGGGTGATTTCCATTCTCACCCCATAGGACTAAATTGCGAGGAAGTCAGTCATCACATTTGTACGTTTCACTAGCAGTTTGACTAGTTTCCTTCTGGTCTCTCAGACCTTTCTGCAACTGGACAGACTTTCTCAAGAGGGATGACTTGAATTAAAAACACAAGAAAAAACGTAAAAGCTTATTGTGTATGTTCTGTAAGTGCTGAGAAAGCTCTGCTACAATCGCTGAGGACATTGGTGGCCCTTTCATCTTCTGTGATGTTTACATTATGTTACATGTAGCTTAGGTGATCTCATAGGAAGGATTCCACTGAAGTGATGTCCCTCATAGTTCAATCAGGAAATATAGAAAAAAATAAGATGAGAGAAAAAAATAACTTCACCCAGAGTAGACCTAGGGCACCATTTTTATTAGTATCATGAATAATATGCAAATGTATGGGAATTTGTGATCAACAGAAATATGTCTTTAAGATTTTTCTTTTGGCTCCTCTGACTTTTCTGGGCTCTTTCATTTTGTTGCTAAATTTTATTTCCCTATATCCTTACCTCTTCCCTCCACACTGTCCTCGTAGCTAGACAGATGTCCCTAGAAGGAAAGCAGGACCATCTCGGTGGGGCAGTGAACTAGTTGCTGGGAGAGACTGTGGAAGGAGAGACTGTTGGTGCTGCTACTCTACCCAGAAGCCTCTATAAACAATCCACCTGTGTCTATAATAGGCTGCAGCTTATAGTAGGAGGAATGCCAGAACCCTAACTGGTGGATGTCAGTGAGTTTTCTCATCTTAAAGGTAGTGTCCCCTCTTGTCTCGACCAGAAACATAGATCCTTCTGCTCTCTATGCAAGCTCTAACTGGCCTCTGAATTCAGTCTCAAAATTAAAAAGGAAAACTTAATATGTGTATGTAAAGTGTTAAAAATGCCTGCAGGGACCATGGACTTTATACGGTAGCTCTGGGGATGCATATGGGGATGCATATGGGAACATATTGGAAAGAGAGAAAATTACAGCTGGTCAAGGAAAGTCACCCTGAAGGAAGGATCAGACCCTGCAAGGGAGAGATGGGGACGGGGAGACAGAACTCATTGAGGGGATGCCTGGAGGGGGCAAGGCCAATGGCCAGGGGATGGAACATCATTGAGTGGACAGTAGTGTATTCTTTGGGGCTTCTGGGGAGGACGGTAATTGAATCTGCCCTGGGTGTCAGGAGCTTTCCAGCAGCAGGTGGAGAAAACAGGTTTCCATGAACAGACAAGCTGTGGGCTGTTAAGACAGTCAAGAGAAGGAAATACTGACTCTCTCATATGAGGAGTTTTTAAGAACTATCCTAAGGGTCTACACCACTCCTGGTCTTAGACATCTCCACATGGGGTTTGCTACCAAAGTTTCCAACCCTATCATCCTGATTGTCCGTCAGTATGACACCAGGGTTACTTGTCCAACTGCTGGCTGACATGGGACAAGGGCTGCAGGGAAGGCTCAGGGGCATCCAGAACAGAGAGAAGCCTTGGTGAGAGGATGTGAATTAGGACTTAACCACTTGCCCTGGGACAGGGCAGGGCAGGTGTGCTGCTGGCACATTTCTGGGCTGTTATAGGGCAGGCTCAGAAGTGGTGTGAGACTGGGGGCCTCATCTGGCCCACCTGGGCCCAGAAGAGCAGCAACTTCCATCTGACCTTAAAGGGGAAGAGAATAGTGTGTCCCACATCTGGAGGCATGTGATAGGCATAGCCTGTCATCTTCAAAGGGGACAACATGCCTGCTAGCCCTCTCCTAAGGTCAGGTGTAGAGGCAGGGATCTGGAGCCCCCAAAGGCTCCTGCAGCCCCACCTACCTTTGGGGCCTGCCCAGACTGGGGAAGCCTAGGGGCTCACCACCTGCCAGCTAGAGCCCAGGAGCCCTGTTTGATGGTGCATTGGGCAAAAAGCTGAGCTTGTGGGGTGGGGGTGCTCTGAGGTCTGGAAGGAGGGGCAGAGAAGCCCTTTCCCAGGACTGCTAGATTAGGACTCCTGAAAGAGACCAGGTGTTTGCCCTTGCCCTCCCCACCCCTTACCTCGACCTAGTTTGCTAGGAAAGGGTAGGAATATCCTGGCTCTGTTGTAGCTTGTGGGACCTGAAACAGTGACTACTCTCTCTGGACCTTGGTTCTGCTCCTGTAAAATAGGAAACTAGGATTCGATGCTTCCAAGGATCCTCAAGGGGCTCGTCTGGACTGTGAGGGCCTCCAGAGGGCTCCCCAGTACCCAACACAGGCCTGGCTCTGTGGGCCCCATGAGGCTTTGTGCATCATTGGGCTCACGTGTCCTTGTGTTCTGCACCCAGGAGACCCCAGTGAGATCCTTGAGGGGCATTTGCACAAAAGGAAGACAAATTGTGAACAAAGCCCTGGAGGACTGATCCACCTCCCTGGGCCCAAGGTAGATAGGTTCCCGCAGGGACTCAAAGAGCAGTGGCACAGACAGGCCTGGAGGGCCTGCCCTGGCTCCAAGCGAACCCCCGTGTGTCCTTCAGTCAGTGGAGCTCCACTCCAGAGGCTGGCGTCGATATGTATCAGCTCCCCAACCCCAGTCTGCTCCGTTCTCTCCTCTTTGAGATCCTAGTTACCTTTCCCCTGTGCTCTGCACATAATTTACTTTTCTCGTGGTTTCTGTGTCCTCATAGCACTGCTTCCTTATAACTTTGACTTGCAGTGACCCAAACTCTACTGAATGGCTTTCCTCTGACCCTTCTGGGTCAGCTCCTGCAGCTAACACCCTCCCTGTCTCAGCAGCTCTTGGTCACACTTTTGACAGTGAGCCTCCAATTGGCCCAGTGTACTTTTATGTGGCAGGTGATGTCACAGGTCAAAGTTTGGTCTCTGGATTGATTGGTTGTTCAGTCAATGGTGGCCAGTGGATACCTGGTTGAAAGCACTGCTGTCTAAGAGCTGACCTTTGAGTGAGACTGGGTGGGGCAGGCAGGCAATGTCCTTGACTGTATAGTGTATAGTGGAGAGCTAGTTTAGACCTGCTGTGGAACAAATTGGTCAGTGAAAAGGAGGCCAAGTTCCAGGGCACATGGTTATTTCAAATCTTCTCCCTTCATTGGGATGGATCAACACAGTAGTGTCAACAGTGTCCTCAGACATCAAAGATCATGGCAATGGTGTAGGACTGCATGGCCTTTCGTTCTGTTGTACATAAGGTCAGCGTGAATCAGAGTCAACTCAACAGCAACCACGTGGAACCAGTAGATATATGTATAATGTGTATATAAATGTATGTATGTGTGTGCCTGCATTTGTGTATACACATGCACATATGTGCCATCACATATATATGGATGTGTGTGTTTCCAATATTGAGGTGAAGTGCAACCTCATGTAAACTGAACAATTGATACTATGTGTGAAAAGACATAAAAATGGGTTAATAATCCTGCTCCTGTAATTCAGTAGAAGAAAGTTTCACAGGAAAAAAAAAAAAAAGAAAGAAGAAGAGGTTTTAGTACATTTTTATCTTTATAATGAAAGCCAGGAAATGACCTAAATGCCTAAGAATAGGATAATAATTGAGTGAATGTATCTACTGAAAGTAATTTTTCTGCATTTGAAGTATTTATTATTGAGACTTATTTGGACAATCAGGAAAACAGTTATGTGAAAAGTTGTGGGGGATGGGGGTACGCAGACCTTTTTGCTGTGCTGACAACTGGGTGAAAATTAAAAGTCAACCTGTGAAAATGCCCTTGGAAATGCAAATGGATGTGCTGGCGGGGGGGAGGAGGCTTATGAGCGAGATTTTTTCTCAAAAGTTTTTTACTGTGGTTATTATATTGTTTTTACAGTTTTTAAAAATAAGAGGATATTTGGAAATAAAAAAGAGGGACAGGAAGGTTGTTTTGTTAGTGGCGTCTTTTCATTCCCAGCGTTAATTACCTTGTTTTTGTGTGTGTGTGATCTTCAGCCTTTCAGCAGCTGTGGGTTAAAATCCCATCTTTATAGGCTTCACTGTTCCAAGGTTAGGCCCAAACCACGGCCCTGCCTACAGCCTTTCTTCTTTTTTAACCATAAACTCGTTGTTTATGCATAGGTTATGACTCATAGCGTCTTAGTGGCTAAGAATGTGGTCTCTGGAAGGAGACCTACATGGGTTGAGCCCTGGCTCTGGGACCTTGTTTAAGTGTCTTTGCCCCCTGGGCCTTGAGGTCTCATTTATGGGGATCAAAGCAGCACTCCTAGCAGTTCCTACAATTAGCTGGCTACTACCACAAAGCACACAGAGACAGGCCCACAAAGTATGGGGTAGGAGATAGAACAGGGCCTCGGACTCCTCAGACTGAAGGGGGATCCTGATGCTGAGGGTCCGTGGCTGTGATACCAGAACTGACTGACTCTGAGTTTCTTCCTGTGAAGACTGAATGAGATGAGTGTGTGAAAGAACTTGGAAACTTGAAAAACACTCTGCAAATGTCACTTTTCATGGTCATCTCTTATCAACAGTCCCCAGGGACCTCCCACCTGCTGCCTCTTTCAGACCTGCCTGC
>NW_006921942.1:78484-82144 GCF_000298275.1 Orycteropus afer afer | reverse complement strand
GGGGCATCAGTCACAGACGTGAGTGCTCACCATGTATACAGAGCAGCAGACAAGACAGCCCCTGCCCACTGGGACTGCTGTCAGTGAACACAGAGACAAAGGGGACTCGATGATGCCTTCTGTGGGGAAAGGGAGGTGGTCCCCTCTCCAGAGGGATACTGGGTGGGGCCTCTGTGGGAGGAGGAGCACGTCAGTTCCTGGAGGGAGAATGTTCCAGGCAGATGGAACAAGTGTATAGGCAAGAATGAGCTTGATGCGTTCAGGGCCAGCAGGGAGGCAGGGCTGATGTGGAGTGAGCCAAGGGGAGAGCAGAGGGAGGTGAAGTTGAAGGTGGGGAGGGCTGGGTCATGGAGGGTCTGTGGTCCTGTCAGAGGGGTGGATTTTATTCCAAGTGAACTGAGAAGTTGTTGGAGTATTTATGCAGAAGGGTCATGATCTGACTGTCCAGAAGTATATCTCTGGCCACTGCGGGGAGGATGGACTGTGGGGGTGGAAGGCGGAGGAGGCAGGGTGGCCAGTGAGGAGGCGGTGGCAGGTTGGACAGGGCATCTGGGTGGGTAGTGAGAAGTGGTCAGAGGAGCACAGATCATGGCGGTGGATCAACAGGGTACTCCCATGGGTTATGGGAGAGGGTGAGGAAGGAGGGGATCAGGGTGCCTCTGGGTGTGTGGCCTGAGCAAGCTGGAGGAATGAGGAACCCATTTACCAGAGGCAGGGATGGCCTGGTGTGGGGGCAGAATTACTGTTGGGGTTGGGACAGGACTGGTGGAAATGGATTGTTTTGCTGCAGCCATAATATGCTTCAGGTCCTGTTAGAGCTTCAAGTGGTGATGTCAGGTGGGTAGTTACATCTACCAGTGTGGAGCTGAAGGGAGAGGTCCAAGCTGAAGCTATGAATTTGAGAGATGTCAGCATGGAGAAAGTCTTTAAGTTCTGAGAATAGAGAAGATGCTTCAGGTAGAAAGAGCAGACGCACAGGAGGGGCCGGCCGGGAACCAGGCTCCACATCAAGAGGTCTGGGGTGGGGGGGGTGGGAGAGGAGCCACGGGAGCCTGGGAGGAGAGGCCAGTGATGTGGGAGGAGCGGACGCTCTGCTGGGTGGGGCTGAGGGATGAGAACAAAGCATGTCTTCAGGCTCACCCCTCAGGGCCACTCATGCAGCAGCCAGTGGGTTCTTCTTAAAGCTCAAATTTGACCACATCATACTTGGCTGAGAAGCCTTCAGTCGCTTCCCACTGTCCCCAGGAGGAAGTTTCAGCCCTTGACCTGGGACACAAGGCCCCTCATTAGCTATTGTGCAGACCTGCTGCCGAACCTCCCCCTGCCCACATGCCCCAGGACCCCCATCTCTTAGCACGCTCTTGGTGCCCTGCATGGACTGCACTGTTGCACACCTTTGCACCTGGAGGGCTTCCTCGCCTCGCCCTGGCCCCGCATGCCTCACCTCTGTGCCCTCCCCTGGGCACAGGTGGTCAGCACCTGCTCCTAGAGCACTGTAGGCCCCCAGTTCTTATTGTGCTGGTTGTTTATTGAAATGTTTCCCTCTGTGTCCCATCACAACCCACGGAGGCTGTGAGAGCAGCACCTGTGTCTGGGATATTTTTGCATTTTCCATGCTGGCAGGGCTGGCACAAGGCCAGAACCAGAGAGTTCTTTTCGTTGGGGATGAAAAAATTATTACTGTACCTGCTTGGTAGAGGAGAAAACTGGGAGGCTCAGACATGTGCAATCTGTACCCGAGAATGCACAGTCCTTCAGTGACATTTTCTGATTTGGTATCTGTGGTGGTTATGTTTGTATGTCAACTTGGCTGGGCCTGGTTGAGTGGTTGGGCAGCTGGTGGTAGTTATTCCCCATGAGGAGACTGGCAATCAACTCCATGGTGGGATCCACCACAAGCAGCTGAGTAGCTGCCTTTGGGATGTGGTCTGCTTCCCGTCTATAAGGAGAAGCCTTGGGAATGGTCTCTAGCCTATGGCACGCTTGGACCCTGCATGTAGCCGTGTCAGCTCAGCAGCCTGCCATGCTCTGCCGACCTTGGGACATACAGTGGACTTAAGTTAATGGCCTGCCATGTGGATTGGTAACATCAGGACTGTGCCTTTTTACTTGTCAACCTTGGGGCTTCTCAGTCTCAGCAGCTAGCAGCTGTCTGAGTAAAGAAATGCCTCTAGCTCCAGTGGGCTGGGAGCAGGAGGCGGAGCTGGCCCGAAAGGTTGAGGGGCTTTCACCCAGCCCCTAGAGCCTGGCACTTTGAACTTGGACTTAAAGCCTCCAAATTGTAAGAATAAACACCTGTTTGTTAAGGCCGTCTCATTTGTGGTTTATTCTTGTCACAGCGGCATTAGGTAACCAGAATATGCACACAGCTCCAAAGTGAATGGAATGGAATGATACGCTAGACTCCACAGATCCATCTGTTTGGTACTGGAAGGTATAAAAGGCTGTGTCTCTTTTTGTCACTCATTTGATGGAGCTCTGGTCTGGGTGGGGAGCTGTTGAATGGCAGTGCCTCGTGGTGCCGACTTCTCTTGAGTGTCCCAGCTCAGCAGAGACCCTCTCCTGTTCCCAGCCTTAGAGCTCCATGGTTAGCAGTGGTGGGTGTTGTCTCCTGGCCTCTTCAGATGGACCCATAAATGCCAAGAGCCCAACCCCCACATGTGGAGGCTAGAAAGTTGGGAGCAGTTAGCGCTGTGTCTCCAGTCTGGGTGGACATCCCTAGAGAGGCTTCTAGGTCCCAAGGCTGCACACTGCCCAGCTAATTGTCCTCTCCAGCAGGCTGGGTCAGAACTGGGGCTTCCAGACAGTGGCAATGGGGTATCTGGGACAGGGAGGGCAGGCTATGGGACAGGTCCCATCACAGCTTTCCCCTAGTCCTGCTTAGCAGCACCGGTGAGGGCTGGAGGTCCTTGTCAGCCGAGCAGCCCCCACACACTGATGAGAGGAGGTCTCCTTCGATCTCCATGTCTCCCGATGGACGCAATGCTGAACTTGGGGACATTCAGTGTAAACAGCAGCTCATTCTGCCAAGTCTCAGGACGTGTATTTTCATGGAGGCTGAAAATGGTCTGCTCATTCAGTCTCTTTTTTGGGGGCGCAAGCTGTTTTAGGGCGTGGTGGTGAGACCACTGACAAGCACATCCTGGCCACGTCGTCAGATAGGCATGAGTGGCTGTGGCCTCTGTGCCTGTTTCCACATCTGCACAGAGCAGTCCTTGCCTGAGAAGGGTTGTTTAGAAAGAAGCTGTCATGAGAGTGGAAAGTACTTTGAGAGATAATAGTGCTGAACACATCAAGGGTGAACCTTGAATATCTAGAATGTTCCTTGAACATTCCCTGGCTCACCCTCTGGAGAAGGAGACCCACAAACAGACAATACCGACAGGATGTGATCAGGGATACCAAGAGGGATAGAGTGAAGGATCCCAGAGGAAGTGGTGCTGCTGATGGTACCAGCACAAGGGGCATGGTGTGTGGGGAGCAGTGGGGCTTTCCACATCTGAAGGGTGTGGACGTGGCAGGGCATGGGCAGGAGTCCAGGGAGCAGTGGGGCAAGTGTGGGACCTGGACCACCAAGGCAGTGGAGTGGAGGGTTCCAGGAGGCCAGTGGCAGGTCATCTGTGCTCATTAGCATCTGCTGCGACCATGGGAAAGGATGGC
>NW_006921942.1:69150-77609 GCF_000298275.1 Orycteropus afer afer | reverse complement strand
TACCTACAGTAAGCAGGTGGGCCAGGTCAAGAAAGAACTCAATGGACAATGTGAATCTGGCATTTGTCTTCCCATCTTCCTGCCTTGAGTCTGCCTCTACTGCTTTGGGAAGATGTTCAGTTCATGGACCTGTGGCCTTTGAAGAACCTTGTTGTTATGTGCTGTCAAGTCGGACTCAACTCATAGTGACCCCTCCTTGGGTTGCCAAGGCAGTATCACTATGGAAGTAGATTGCCCAACCATCCTTCCGAGTTGGAGAACCTTGGAGGGTTCCAATTAATTCACCTCTGCCCTTAACTGTTGACCCCCGTTGAAAACTGAGCCCTGTGGACGTTATGTGTTTGCTGAGCTGAGCATGGTGGTGGTACAGCACAAATGCCATCATTTCCCCTTCTCTTCTCTGTGGCAGACATCAATAATCAATTTTGACATTTTCTCTCCTGGATCTGAACAGTCTATCAAAATGATCACCACAGACCTCCAGGCAGCCACTACCAACGGATCAAAGTGGACACATGGAGTGAGAACAGCTTGCCATCTCCTACCATGCTGGACCACAAGCCATTTCACCCAGAGCCATGTATTTACACGCTGGGCAGCCGGTGACCAGGCAGAGGGTGAGGGCAGGGGCTTCTCAGCTCCTGTGTGTGTCAGGTGTCAAGAACTGTCAAAAACACAGGCATAGAGTTGAACATTTACCTGAGGTAAATACACTCCTTGGAGATAACAATCATGGGAGAAAGAAGGGTTGTTTATGCACAAGGAGACAGCTCAAGGGGCAGGAGTGCATGAAGGGATGGACACAGGGAAGAGGTGACTGTCAGGAGAAGGGGGGAGGGGAGCTGGTGCATTGTGGTGAATTGTGGTCAATGTCATGAGACAAAGTGTATGTGAATTGCTGTATGGAAAGTGAATTTGCTCTGTAAATTCACCCAGATCACACAAAAAAAAAAATTGTCAAAAACAGGTGGTCACCAAAGTCTATGTCACCTTTTGTGCCCAGGAGCCCTGTCCTGGTTCTCGGGGCCTTCAAGGCAAAAAGGCCAGTCGCAGGGGAGTGACAGGCAGTAATTAAGTTGAGCTGGGTGGGGAGGTTTGTCTCGGCCTCCACTGTTCCCGGAAACCACTGCTCTCCTTGGAGCAGCTGCTGGGAGTTGGAGTGTTTATTTGATTTCTGACTTGCTAAGCCTGTTATTAACCTGCTGGCACAGACAGAGTCCAGCTGCATGAACCCTGAAATACCATCATTAAAAAGCAGCTCCTGGGCTCGCCCTGTCCGCAGGTCCAACCCAGCCGAGGTGGAGCAATCGTGTGCCCAGGGATGCTCATTTCTGACGAGGGGCCTCTGAGACAGCAGGTCTGGCAGGGGTGGGGCTGAGGGGCATGTGGGACAGCAGACTCGCCACTCAGACCTGCAAGACACTTTTCTGTACGCTGAGCCCGGACTGTCTGGTGAGCTGCCCATCAGCCTAGGGCTTTGAGCTCAGGCCGGCAGGTGTGGGACATGGCACTGGCCCAAAGGTCAGACCTGGATTCTGGTTCCATCTCAGTCAATGACTTGCTTGGTGTTTGGACAAGCACCCTTCCTTATCTGTGCTTCTATTTCCCATCTGTGACATGAAGACGTAAGATTGTTCTCTGCAAAGGCCCTTCCAACCAGAGACTGTCTGCTACTGCCATCCTATCCTCTCACCCATGTTGTTGTTGTTGTTAAGTGCCGTCGAGTCGTTTCCGACTCATAGCGACCCCATGCACAGCAGAACGAAACACTGCCCGATCCCGCACCAGCCCCACAGTCCATGCTATACTCGAGCCCATCATTGCAGCCACTGTATCAATCCATCTCGTTGAAGGCCTCCCCCTCTTTCGTTGACCCTCCACCCTACCAAGCATGACATCCTTCTCCAGGGAATGGTCCCTTCTTACAACATGACCAAAATAGGTGAGACGAAGTCTGGCCAGTCTCTCACCCATAGAGCTAAGGAATTCACAGCCAGAATCAGATTTACAGCTGAAGAAACAGCTGTTACTTGACATGATGCCTACTTGCATTTCAGGACCTTATTGAAGGCCCTCCTTCCAACATTAAGGGAGCAGAGGCCTGGAAACTAGCCAATTACTCTGACAACTAAATGTCAATGTTTGGTGTCTTCAGTGCCCGGCATACAACCTGGCATGGTGTGGGTGTGCCAGGAGCTTGTCAGAGGCAAGTTCTGAAGGTGCAAGCTCTGCCTTGCCCATTCGTGTGTACAGCAGGGACACAAGCATCATGATACTCCTTTTTCATGCCGTGAAACCAAAAGCAAACAGCCATGGCATTCCTGACAGACTTCTAGCACCCAGAACTACCCAGATGGCCACCAAATGAAATGAAATAGGAAAGGACTCAGAGAAGTTAGACAATTGTGGACACAAAGCCCTTGAGGTGGGGTCATCTGGGCTTAGACTCAGTTACCAAGACAATCTTGTTTACCTCCTGCCTAGGGCAGCCCAGATTACATTCAAGGCTACAAATTAAAAAGATAAATGAGGTCCACTAAGGCCCACAGACAGCAGTAACTGATGACAGGAAGGGAGACCAAAAAGGACCACTCAGTAAGGGAAAATGACTTTGTCTGCCTCAAACACCCCAGGGACATCATACCCTCTCTAATTTAGTCTGTACATGTCTCTTATGTAGGGAAGTGGTAACACATTCTAGAGAAACTCCCTACAATGTCACAGAAAGCAGTGCACAGGTGGGTGGGTTTTGGAGCCAAGCAGACCTAGCATCGAATCCACTCCCTTTTGACTAAACCATGCTGCTTCTGCTTCTGAGCTCACTTCTTCCTGTAGAACAAACAACACAGTTTCTGTCCTGAGAGGTCAGATTTGTCAACAGAGCACTCGCACACAGTCTGCAGTAAGTATTAAATAAGTAGTATTCACCAATGACCTTATTTTAAATGAATTTGCAAATTTTGAGCCTCCCAAGTGGCTTTAAAATCCACTCCTCCAAGAACATATTGCTACTGTAGTTACTCCAAAGCTCTCCTTTTCTTATATTCTAACCTGGGTAAACCTTTAGGATGAGGTGTGGACTTGCACTCGCCTGCCTGTGGGTCCAGGCCTCTGCTCAGGCGCGGCAGCATTCCACCTTGTGCTCTCAAAGCTGCTGCCATCCTGTGGTCCTGTGCCCCCAAAAGAAGCTCACGGGGAAAACTCCACTGAAGGATCCTCTTCTCAGTGGGAAGTCTGGAGCAATCACTGGGCCCCCCACACCCCCATTTTAAAACAAACACACACTTTTTTCTGTCTGAAGGAACTATTACATGTGTGCAAGGGAAAAATTTGAAAATAACATAAAAGTAGAATACAAACACCCATAATCCTACCACAGAAAGGTAACATATAATAAATTCCTTCCAGCCTTTCTTGGCATGTTTTTCTTTTTATGTAGAATTCACAGGTATTTTAGAATTTGGATCATTGTTCTGGTTACCTAGTGCCGCTCTGACAGGAATATACCACAAATGGGATGGCCTGAACAAACAGGAGTTTATTCTCTTGTGATTTGGGGACTTTAAGTCCAAGCTCTAGGGGCTGGGTGAAAGCCCTTCAGCCTTGGGCTTCAGCTCTCCTCCAGCTCCCGGCCCACTGGAGCTAGAGGCATTTCTTCACTCAGGCAGCTGCTGGCTGCTGAGGCTGCCAAGCCCAAGGTTGACAAGTCAAAAGGCACAGTCCCAATATTACCAAACCACATGGCAGGCCACTAACTTAAGTCCATTGTAAGTCCCAAGGTCGGCAGAGCATGGCAAGCTGTTGAGCAATGACACGTCTACATGCAGGGTCCAAGGTGCCATAAAGTAGAGACCATTACCAAAGCTGCTTCTTATATATGGGAAGCAGACCACATACCCAAAGCAGCTACTCAGCTGCTTGTGGTAGATCCCACCATGGAGCTGATTGCCAGTCTCATCGTGGGGAATAACTACCACCAGCTGCCCAGCCACTCAACCAGGCCCAGCCAAGTTGACACACAAACATAACCATCACAATCATACTCTATGTACTGCCTGATGACCTGCTTTATTCAATGTATATTTTGAAAATTTGTTATTAAATATCCTTTGGAAACATAATTTCAGTAGCATCTCATCATCTGAATTCTCTGTATGAACCTCAGTTTTCTCATTTACACAAGTGTTACAGTTCCTTCTCAGAGGGTTGAGGTTCCATGGCCCTACTGTCTGTGCAGCTCAGAGGCCAGAGCACAGGGCTGCCCATTAACCGAATCCCTGGACCCATAACTTTCTCTTCCTGTGGGGCACATGGCACATATAAGAGGCACAACTTTGCTGAAGGAGCTGGGTGTCTGGAGACAGGCACCTCCTCTCTGAGGCTCAAGTGACCACCCAGACAATGGTCCTGAGGTGGATTCTGAGAATGCCTGGGGAAGCCCCCACAGAGTGCTGGGTGAGCAGCCACCACCCAGTGGCTCCTTTCCCACTGGGCTCTCTGGACTGCCTTCCCTTCCCACAGCAACCAGGAAAGTGCAGTGACAGGGTCTCCCCACAACCCGTTTCACAGTCCCTCTTATGGCCTTGAGCTAGCCTGCTCACCCCCTCATTACCCCTGAAGACCCCATGTTGAATACTTCCCATACATCCTTTTTCCTCCTAGACATCATACCTGCCCTGCACAGAGGGCACGGTCCTGGCCTCACTGCTACCTGTCATAGCCATGACTGAGCAGTAGAAGAGTGATGCCTGCATCAAAGAATGAGACTCTGCTGGGAACAGTGGTTCCCAGCTGAGGAAATGAACCCAAACAAGGCAAGACAGGGGACTCCCCAAAAGGCAGAGGCCCAGGCTGGAACAGGGTGAAGAGGCAGGGCTGACATGCTCCATCCTCCCCAAGAGTTGGCCAAGGCGATTCCTTAAAGTTGGAATTAGAAATATCATTTGACCCAGCAATCCCATTACTAGGTATATATCCTAAAGAAGTGAGAGCCAGGACAAGAACAGATAAATGCATACCTATGTTCACTGCAGCACTATTTATAACAGCAAAAGGATGGAAACAACCTAGGTGCCCATCAACAGAAGAATGGATAACCAAACTATGGTACACAGACACAATGGAATACTATGCAACCCTAAAGAATACTGTAGAATCTGCAAAACACCACATAATGTGGATGAACTTGAAGGACATTATGCTGAGTGAAATAAGTCAATCACAGAAGGACAAATATTGTAATAATTCACTACTGTAAAATGCCAAGGAAAGGTTTATATATGGAAGGAAACTTTCTTTGTTGGTTACCAGAGGTGAGAGGGGAGGGGAGGAAACAAAGGTAGAGACAAGTATTGATTTGGGTGAAGGGAAGGGCAGTGCACCAAATGTTAGTTATCAACACAGTGACACTGAGGAAGAGGAAGACACAGAGTGGGACATGGGAGATACAAGCAACAAAGATGAACTCTTTTGCACATACAGTACTGCGTTGTCAGTGATGGCAAATATTGATCTTTGGGTGGATAGATGGTGGACAGGCTAAACGATCAGGTATGTCTAAGCAGGGGGAAGTGTACCCATGACCATGTACAGAGGTGGCAGACAAGGTTTCTACAAGCTTATTTGTATGTTCTGTAAGAATGTCCAGGTGTACAGTAGAGCTGACAAGGGACAAGGCTGCAGTGGCTTCTTGGCCACAGCCAGCTACCTGGTAAAAAGTGAGTAGTTGGACCTGTAGGCTCAGGACCATGGTCGCAGGGGACATCAAGCTCAATTGGCATATCATACTACACAAAAACATTGTTCTGCATCCTACTTTGGTGAGTAGCGACTGGGATCTTAAAAGCTTGCAAGCAGCCATCTAGATGCAACGATGGATCTCTGCTCATTCAGAGCAAAGAAGAATGAAGAAAACTAAAGATTCATGGAAACAATTAGTCCAAGCGACTGGTACACCATGCCATCCTCAGCCTATATGACCATGGGACCAGAAGAACTAGATGGTGCCCAGCTACCACTGTCAACCACTCAGAGGGGGATTTATGTAGGAGATCCTGGATAGACTGGGAGAAAAATGTGGAACCAAACTCAAAATCATAAAAAAGAAGACCAGATTTGCTGGTCTGATAGAGCCTGGTGAAATCCCTGAGACTATGGCCCCCAGCTGCCCTTCTGATCTGGAATTGAACCCACTCCTGTGGCTTCCAGCCAAATAAAAGACTGGTAAATAGTCTGAACATTTACATCAGGTAGATACACTCCTTGGAGAAATCAATCATGGGAGAATAGAAGGACTGTGTGTGCACAGGGAGACAGCTCAGGGGGCAGGAGTGCATGGGAGGGAAGGACACAGGAAAGAAGTAACTATGGGGAGGAAGTGAGAGGGGAGCTGTTGCATTGTGGGAAATGGCAGTCAATGTCATAAGACAAAGTGTACATGAACTACTGTATGGAAAGTGAATCTGTAAACTTTCACCCAAATCACAATAAAAATTTAAAAAACAACAAAAAATTGGCCTAGGGACTCTTAGGAAGGGGCAGCAGGTGTCTCGCCTTCCGATCTCTACCCAAAATAAAAACGGTCTTGAGAGACTAGCCCAGCCCAGGGTTTCAGAGGAGGGACCTGACCCTGACAGAGCTACCAGGAGGTGGCAGGGGAGCAGGTGGCAGCCCTGGAGGTTTAGTGATTGACAAAGGCTCAGCCTCTGCACATGAGAGATACGTGAGGTAAAGGGTGAGAGGTGAGCCTAGCTCAGCTCTGCAAATTTTGAGTTCTAGGTGGGAAGAGGGTGGGGGTCAGGGAGGGACCACTCTGTCTTATTGTCTCTCCAGCACCAAGCACAGCACCTAGCAGAAGACTGCACTGGGCCCCTGCGATGATAAAATCCTCACTACTCATTTAGTGAATGAAGAGTAAGTGGGTCCCTGAGACTGATTAAAGCTCCCATTAGAAGCAGCTGGCTCAAGGACAGGCCCAGAATCTGGCTAACTTAACTCTCCTGCCCGGCAGCAGAAGACAGATAGACAGAGGCACTTTTGCACTGGCTTTGACTTCTACTGCCCTCTAATGGTCCAATAAGAGTGTCTCTTCAGGGACTCAGCCCACAGAAGAGACAGAAGCAGTGGGGAAGATGAGCCCGGCAACAGCCCTTCCAGGCAGACAGGCCAGTTATAGCTGCAACCTCTGAAAATACCTGGGACCCAGCTGGCAGGTGGCAGTATAAAAACTAGGATTTAAGGATTTATTTTACCAAGAGAAAATGTCCCAGCAGGCCCAGGAGAGGCCCTGACAGCAAAGGCCTGGTGAAGTAGGTGACCATCCACAGACTGTGCAGGGTAGGGAAGGTGGGCACCTGTGCTGGCCTTGTCCCCACGTTCTGGGAGGAGCCCAGGGGCAGTCTAGGCCTTGCCTGCAGAGGAGCTGTTTCAAGGTGTCACCAAGAAAGGTCTCAGGGCATAAACACTGCTTCTTCCAAGGGACACCCTCAGGGGCTCCCTGCGGGTTGCCCTGGACACACAGGGACAGGAGCAGAGGCAGTGCTGGATCACACGTACTCTCCACAGTCGGCGACGATCACTTTCTGCTTTGGCTTCCCGTCCTTGCTGCCCTGGGCCTTCATGCAGAACAGAAGAGGAGAAATCGGGAGGGAGGGGTGAGGATAGAGAGCAGCTTAGGGTACCCACCCCCACCTGCCCACCTGAAACCTGCCCCTCAGAGGAAGGGCTACTAAGCAGAGCAGCCCCTGGCCCAGCTCCGGGCAGGAGAGCTGTGCACCAAGGGTCGGGGAAGAGGAGGCTCATTCCAGCCACCTACCTCAATCTGCCGCAAGACATCCAGGCCTTCGGTGACTTCCCCAAACACTACGTGCTTGCCGTCCAGCCAGTCTGTCTTGTCACATGTCAGGAAGAACTGGGAGCCATTGGTATTTGGGCCAGAGTTGGCCATGGAGAGAAGGCCTAAGGGAGGGAATGATCACGTCAGCTCCCTGCACCCGTGGCTCCTGACCTCAGAGGACATCTGTGCAGACCTGTCCACAGCCCTGAAGCCAGGCAGGCTCAGAAACTGGATGCACAGCCCACTTGGGTGTGTCCAGCTTGCATTTATTCAACTACTACTCAGTGCAATGGGGTGAGCAGGGCTATTTCAATCATTTTATACTGGTTTGTTCTTTCATTTATTTCACAAATACTTGTTAAAGGTCTACTTTGTAAAGAGGCCCCTGTCGAACTCTGGAGACACTGGTGAGCAAAACACAGTCCCCAGCCCTGTAGTGGAGCTCAGCCTAGTGAAAAGAGTCGCTCAAAAGATAACTGTGGAATCTGCAACCTATACAACTATGAGACCAGAAGAACTAGACGGCGCCCGGCTACCACTGTCATCCACTTGGAAGGGATGTAGGAGATCCTGCATAGAGAGGGAGAACAATGTGGAACAAAACTCAAAATCATTTGGAGGCAAA
>NW_006921942.1:66711-67760 GCF_000298275.1 Orycteropus afer afer | reverse complement strand
ATGAGAAACCGCACAAGGATGTCCACTCTCACCACTTCTATTCAGCACTGCACTGGAGGTTCCAGACAGGGCAATTAGGCAAGAAAATGAAAAGAAAGCATCTAGATTGAAAAGGAAGGTGAAACTCTATTTGCAGATAATAAACCTGTATATAAAAAATCCTAAGAAATCCACTAAGACTACTAAGTTCAGTAGGGATACAGTATATAAGATCAACATATAAAAATTGGTTGAGTTTCTATATACTAGCAATGAACAATCTGCAAAATGAAATCAAGAAAACAATTTTATTTATAATAGCATTAAAAAGAATGAAATACATAGGAATACATTTTTTTCAATGCATTTTATTGAAATATACTCTGTACAGTGAAATACACAAAACTAAAGTTACATGAGTCAATACATTTTTTTTTTTTTAGATAGTGTTCACTCCCCTCCCCTCTCACCCATGGCTACCAACAAAGAAATTTCTCTCCATATATTAACCTTTCCTTGACCCTCCACAACAACAAACTAATACTATATTTGTCCTTCTGTGATTGACTTATTTAACTCAGCATAAGGCCCTCCAAGTTCATCCATATTATAAGGTGTTTTGCATACTCTACATTATTCTTTAGTGCTGCATAATATTCCATTGTGTGTATGTACCATAGTTTGGTCATCCACTATTCCGCTGATAAGCACATAGGTTGTTTCTATCTTTTTGCTATTGTAAATAGTGCTGCCATGAACATGGTTCCTGTCCTGGCTCTCACCTCTCTAAGATATATACCTAGTAATGGGATTGCTGGGTCAAATGGTATTTCCAATTCCAGCTTTCTAAGGAATCACCATATTGATTTCCACAGTGGTTGGATCACTTCATAGTCCCACCAGCAGTGTATGAGAGTCCCAACCTCTCCACATCTCTGCCAGCCTTTGTTATTTTTTGTCTCATTGAACCTTGCCATCAGTGCTGGGGTGAGATGGTATCTCATTGTTGTTTTGATTTACATCTCTCTGATGGCCAATGATTGTGAGCATCTCTTCATGTATTAACTGGC
>NW_006921942.1:62083-64945 GCF_000298275.1 Orycteropus afer afer | reverse complement strand
TTTTTGAGATGTTGACAAGCTCATCCTAAAATTTATTTCAGAATGCAAGGGACTCAGAACAGTCAAAACAAGCCTGAGAAAGAACAAAATTTGAAGACTCACACTTCCTAATTTCAAAACTCATTACAAAGCCTCCGAATTCAAGACAGTGTGTACTGGCCTGAGGAGACACAAAATGATCAGTGGACAATCATGGGAGAATAGAAGGACTGTGTATGCACAATGAGACAGCTGGGGGAGGGGGCAGGAGTGCATGAAAGAAGGATACAGCAAAGAGGTAACTATGGGGAGGAAGTGGAAGGGGAGCTGTTGCATTGTGGGAGATTACATTCAATGTCATGAAACAAAGTATATGTGAACTGCTGTATGGAAGATGAATTTGCTCTGTAAACTTTCATCCAAATCACAATAAAATTAAAAAAAAAATTAAAAAAATCAGTGGAACAAAACTGAGAGTCCAGAAATAAACCTATACATTTATGGTCAACTGATTTTTAATAAGGGTACCAAAGACAGATAAAAGTCTTTTCAACAAACAGTGCTGGGACAACTGGATATTTACATGCAAAATAAAGAAGTTATCGACTCTTTCCTCCACACACAAAAATTAACTCAAAATGAATCAAAGTGTTAAATGTACGAGCAAAATGACAAAACTTAGAAGAAAATCAAATACGACACCAAAAGCACAAGTGACAAAAGAAAAAAAATGAACTGTTAAAAAAATTGTGCTTCACAGGTCACCATCCAGAAAGTGAAAGACAGCCACAGAATGAGAGAAAATAGCTGCAAATGTGTATCTGGTAGGAGATCTGTCTTTTGAACATATTAATAATTCAACAATAAAAAGGTAAATAACTCAAATAAAAAATGAGTAATCGAAAAGGACCTTCTAAAAATTAAATTTTTATGTACTTCAAAAGACTTCTCCAAGAGTAAAAAGGGAAATCTACAGATTGGGAAAAAAATATTTGGCAATGACATATCTGACAAAGGACTGTGGTAGTTAAGTTTGTGTGTCAACTTGGCTGAGCCTGGTTGAGTGGCTAGGCAGCTGGTGGTAGTTATGCCCCATGATGAAACTGGTAATTATCTCCATGGTGGAATCTATTGGAGCAGCTGAGTAGCTGCTTTAGGGACAATGCTCTGCTTCCCATACATGAGAAGCAGCTTTGGGAATGGCCTCTAGCCTTCTGGCATGCTTGAACCCTGCATGTAGCCAAGTCGCTGTTCAACAGCCTGCCATGCTCTGCCAATCTTGGGACTTCATCTGAATTTGAATTAGTGGCCTGCCATGTTTTCTGGTTAACATTGGGACTGTGCCTTTTTACTTGTCAACCTCACTAGCCAGCAGATGTCTTAGTGAAGAAAAGCCTCCAGCTCCAGTGGGCCGGGAGCAGGAGACAGAGCTGAAGCCCAAGGCTGAGGAGCTTTCATCCAGCCCCTAGAACCTGGCACTTTGAACTCGGACTTAAAGCCTCCAAACTGTAAGAATAAGCTCCTGTTTAAGCCACTCCATTTGTGGTGCATGTTCTGTCAGAGCAGCACAGAGGGAACCAAAACAACGATTTATCTCTAAAACTTACAGAAAACTCTAACACATCAACAGCAAAAAAACAAATAATTCAATTAAAAAATGGGCAGAAGACATGAATAAATACTTCACCAAAGAGGGTATTCAGGCAGCCAACAAACACATGAAGAAACGTTGATGATCATTAGCCATCAGAGAGATGCAAATCAAAACAACAATGAGATACCATCTCATCCCAGCACTAATAGCCAAGTTCAATAAGACAGAAAATAACAAACGCTGGTGAGGATGTGGAGAGCTTGGGACTCTCATACACTGCTGGTGGGACTGTAAAATGGTACAACCACTGTGGAAAGCAGTATGGTGATTCCTTAAAAAGTTGGAATTAGAAATACAGCAATTGATCCAGCAATCCCAATACTAGTAATATATCCTAAAGAAGTGAGAGCCAAGACAAGAACAGATATAGGCACACCCATGTTCATTACAGCACTATTTACAATAGCAAAGAGATGGAAACAACTTATGTACCCATCAACTGAGGAATGGATAAACAAATGTGGTACATACACACAATGGAATACTATGCAACACTAAAGAATAACGTAAAATCTGCAAAACACCGCAAAATGTGGATGAACTTAGAGGACATTACGCTGAGTGAAGTAAGTTGATCACAGAAGGACAGATACTGCATTAGCTCATTATTGTAAAAAGTCAAGGAAAGGTTTATATATGGAAGGAAACTTTCTTTTGTTGGTTACCAGGCGTAGGTGGGGAGGGGAGGGAACACTGCAAATAAATAAATAAATAAATAAAACATGCAATAATTTCAAAGGAAAAAAAAACTGGTAATGGATCTGAATAGACATTTTTCCAAAGAAGAAATACAGAACACCAATAAGCACATAGAAAGATGCTCCACATTATCAGTCCCCAGGGAAATGCAAATAAAAGTCATGCTGAGATACTATTGCACACACACTAAAAGTAACAAGCCGAACTAAGTGCCGTGAGTTGACTCTGACTCCTGGAGGCCCCACGAGCGTCAGAGCAGAGCTGTGCCCCACTGGGTGTTCAATGATGATTTTTCAGAAGCGGGTCACCATGCTTTTCTCTGAGGTTGCTCTGGGCAGATTCAAATCACCACCCTCTGGGTTAGTAGGCAAGTGCCCAACTGCCTGTGCCACACCCACACTGGGGTGGTGACAATAAAAAGATAGAGAGTGACAAGTGTCGGGGAGGATATCAAGAAACTGTAACCCTCACGTACAGATGGTAGGGATGTAAGATGGTACAGCCACTTTGGAAAACAGTCTCAAAATGTT
>NW_006921942.1:52337-61279 GCF_000298275.1 Orycteropus afer afer | reverse complement strand
TCCTGCAAGATCCCATCCGATGAAGAATTATTCTAAATCTTCTTAGACTTCCAACTCCCTGGCAAATATTCATGTAGATAAGAAAAACCTGTTTCTATGATCTGAGCCCAGAGCCTAACTCCATTTTATATATAATAATTTTTTTTTTGCACTGAGCTTTCCAGAAAAGACCTATTACATAAAATCAAAGCAACATTTAATTTATTTTTGTTCAGAATTTCACCAGTAGATTTTCACTATTTCAGAAAGTCACATTACTGTGATTCTGTCAACATAATACACCTTGTATCCATCCACATTTCTAACTGCTAATCTAGGCAAAAGTGCATACGTGTAAATGTTTTATATATATGTAGTTATGCTCAATTGTTTATACTAAAACACATGTTAGTTTATATAAATTACTTTCCTTTAAATTACAATTATGACAGAACTAAATTTTTAAAAAATTATGTGTTGGAAGGACTTATTAGCTATGACCTTTCATTGTAGCATAGTAAAGGGGAAGTCGGCAGCGCTGGGTTAAAAGGGTAAAGAACCGTTAAAGAGTGAGTATAGACAGAAAAGAAGAACAAGAATGGAGCTCTGGGTCCCTCTAACAATTTAGAGGTTGGGAAAAGGAGATGAGAGGAAAGGAGACTGAGAAGGAACAGTAATGAGCTAGAAAGAAAACTAGAAGAAAGAGGAGGTGTTCTGCCAGCCACGTGAAGAAAGAGGTTCAAGGAGAACGTCAGCAGTACCAAATGCTGCCGAGAGGTGGGGAGCAAGGGGCTGAGAACTGACTGCTCCAAGATGGAGGCTCTTGGAATCTTTAACAAGCGGGAGAAGAGGTGGGGAGGAAAGTATCACTAGAGGCAATAAGGCTACATATCTCCTTTAGGAACTTCTGCCAAGAAGAGACCAGACAATAGGAGTGGTAGCTGGAGGGGGAACATGGGTCCAGGGAGTTATTTGTTTTAAAGACTGGTAACACTGCAGCATGCGGGAGTGAGTTAGTATAGAGGGGGATGCAGGAGAGGGAGGGGATGGACCCAGGGTCCACGTGCAGGGGCCAGCCTCAGAGCCGGGAGGTCCACCACTGTATCAGGAAGGCAGGCACATCAGTGAGGACACCACAGGCAGGCTAGCAGCTCTGGTGTTTTGCTTACCCCTGTGATGCTCTAACAGAAAATACTACCAATGGGATGGCTTTAAAAACAGGAGTTTATTCTTACAATTTCTGGAGGCTAGAAATCTGAGTTCAAAGTGCCAGGCTCTAGGGCCTGTGTGAAAGCCCCTCAACCTTGAGTTTCAGCTCTGCCTCTTGCTTCCAGCCCACTGAAACTAGAGGCCTCTACACTCAGGTAGCTACTGGCTGCTGAGGCTAACAAGCCCAAGGTCGACAAATAAAATGGCACAGTCACAGTGTTACCAAGGGCTTTGGCTTCAAGGGGAGCAGCTTCCACTTTCTATTGAAAGTCCCAAGATCAGGAGGAAACATGGCAGGCTGCTGAACAATGACTCAGCTACATGCAGGGTTCAAGCATGCCATAAGCTGGAGACCATTCCCAAAGCTGCTTCTTATATATGGGAAGCAGACCACATCCCTAAAGCAGCTACTCAGCTGCTTGGGTAGATCCCACCACGGAGTTGAATAACACATCGTGGGGAATAACTACCACCAGCTGCCCAGCCACTCAACCAGGCCCAGCCAAGGTGACATACAACCTTAACTACCACATCTGGCCATGGGAAAACATCATTATCTTTTGATTTTTTGTTATTGTTCAGTGAAGTAAGAAACAAGACCTTCAACTGAGAGAGAGTATAAGGGGGCAATGCTTAGGTCTGAGGAGGGAAGGGAAGGAGTAGAATTTTCTTGGAAGAAAATTAACTGTGCAAATCTGGGAAGATGCTGGGTGGTGCTCAAGGTTCTCTTAAAGACCTGTGCTCCTCAACACAAAGGGACCAGTTAGCACAGGTGTGTTTTATTCCAGCAGACAGGCTGGTAGTAGCTGAGTATGAGGCCAGAGAACAGTAGCTGGGGCTTAAAGGCCTGAGCAAGAAAAGTGCACACGGTGATGGATCCCGGGATCTGAGCAAGGCAAATGCAGAGTGTGGATGTGGAAGTGGACAGGGAGTATGTGATTAGGCAAATGATACATGCTAATTAGAAAAGCCTCTGAGCAGACATTATTGTGACAGATGATAAAATGTGAATACATAGTGCAGATCAGACAACAGCACTGCATCTGTATTAATTTTCAGATTTTGTTAACTAGTACTGAGGCATGTAAGAAAATGCCCTTGTTCTTGGGAAGTACACTGAAGGCACATGAGATCTCCAATTTACTCTCAAATGACTCTGAAAAAATATGCATTGTTTATAAATACAGAAATAAAGAAAAAATAAATAAATAAAGGGCACTATGGGTTGGGCAATCCTACTTCCGTAGTGATAACTGCCTCGGAAACCCAAGGAGGGGTCGCTATGAGTCGGGCCGACTCGACGGCACACAACAACAACAACAACATAGAATAAATGGAGACTAATGGCCCCAAATGTAAACAACTGGTGAATCTGGGTGAAAGGCTTATAAAAGCTTATGGGGGGGCGCTGCTTATACTATTCTCACAACTTTTCTGTAAATTTGAAATTACGTGAAATAAAAAGTTACAAAAACAGTAATAACAACACACCACTGCAGTAACAGAGCCCCTCCTCTTGTAATAAAAGGAGACTTACATGAACTTGAATAAAAAAAAAAAAACCTTTATAAACCCAAAGCTTGCTCCACCTTGATGAGGCTGAACACTTTCCATGTGCTCACTAGCTGCGTCTCCTCAAGCCCACCTGAGTCGGGCAGCCAGAACCACACCCTGTTGTTACGTCCTCCACACCCATCAGCCCCAGCCCAGCCTCAGTCACCACCAGACACTGACTGGGTCCTACCTGGTCCTGTGTGTTTGAGGATAAAGTTTTCATCATCAAACTTCTTCCCATAGATGGACTTGCCCCCGGTGCCGTTGTGATTCGTGAAGTCGCCGCCCTGGCACATGAACTGGGGGATGATGCGGTGGAAGCTGCTCCCCTTGAAGCCAAAGCCCTTCTCATGGGTGCAAAGGCAGCGGAAATTCTCTGGGGTTGAGAAAGAAAAAGGCACCAAGGTAAAAAATAGCCAACTACAGTTAAACTCAGTTCTCCAAATCAGAAATATATATACTACCTTTATTTAAATTAAACGTAAGTGTAGTTCTGCCACCAAATGGATTAGAGGACAGAATAAAAGTCCAGAAAAAGACTTAGGCACAGATGGAAATTCAGTATTTGATAAAGGTTGGCATCTTAAATCACTGGAGCAAAGTTGGATTTTTTTTTTTACAAAATGGTGTTAGAACAACTGCATAAACACTGGAAAAAAGATGAAATTGTTATCACACATCACCCCATGGCAAAAATAACCTCCAAATGGATCAGAACTTTAAGGGTAAAGGAAAAAAATCTTAAACATTAGAAGACAGCATGGGTTGGATTGCTTTATCGCCTTGGTGCAAGCAGAGACTACTTATGACTCATAAGCCAAGTGCAATTAAAACAAAAGGCCCAACTACATAAATTTAAAATTTTTGCATGAAATGAAGCTCAGATGCACGTCACAACCTTGAAAACATTATGCTGAGCAAAATAAGTCAACTGCAAAAGGACAAATAGTGTATGATCTCACTTCCATGAAATAAGTAAATATCAAAGATTAATAATAATTACCAGGGCTGGGATGGAGGACGAAAGGGAGAGTTTTGTTGAGGGCACCGAGTTTATGTTAATGGTGGTGGAAAAGGATAGCGATAATGGTGGCACAACATGAAAAATGTAATCAATGTCACTGAATTGTAAATCTGGAAGCTGTTGTGTTGGCAAAGGTTTTGGTGTGTATATTTTCATCACACTAAAAAATAAAAACAAAAAACTTTTGCATTGCAAAAAACATGATAAACAATATTGAAAGAAAAAATGACAAACCATGAGAAATAATTAGTTTGCAAGATAAATCTTAATAAAGGGCCACTATCCTTGTTGTTGTTAGGTGCTACTGCGTTGGCTCTGACTCACAGTGAGCCCCTGTACAACAGAATGAAACACTGCCCGGTCCTCACCATCCTCACTATCTTTGCTGTGCTTGAACCCATCATTGCAGCCACTGTCAATCCATCTCATTGAGGTCTTCCCCTTTTTCACTAATCCTCTACTTTACCAACGATGACATCCTTCTCCAGGCAATGGTCCCTTCTGACACCATGACCAAGTGGGTGAGAGGAAGTCTGGCCATTCTCACTTCCAAAGAGCATTCTGGCTGCATTTCTTCCAGGACAGATTTGCTTGTTCTTCTGGCAGTCTGTGATATTTTCAGTATTCTTTGCCAATATCACAATCTAAAGGCAACAACTCTTCTTCAATCTTCCTTATTCACAGTCCAGCTTTTATATGCATATGAGGCAAATGAAAATACCATGGCTGAGGTAAGGGGCACCTTATTCTTCAAAGTGACATCTTTGCTCCTTAACACTTTAAAGAGGGTATAATCCATACCGAAGACTGTAGCCTTTTATCTTCATCAGTAAGTGCTTCAAGTTACCTTCACTTTCAGCAAGCAAGGTTGTGTCATCTGCACATAGCAGGTTGTTAATGAGTCTTCCTCCAGTCCCAATGCTACTTTCTTCTTCATACAGTCCAGCTTCCCAGATTATTTGCTCAGCATACAGACTGAATGAGCAGGATGAAAGGATACAACCCTGACACACACACTTCTTGATTTCAACCCATTCAATAGCCCCTTGTTCTTTTTGAATGACAGCCTCTTGGTCTATGTATGTATAGGTTCCTCATGAGCACAACTAAGTGTTCTGGAATTCCTATTCTTTGCAATGTTATCCAGTTTGTTATGATACACACAGTCAAATCCCTTTGCATAGTCAATAAAACACAAGTAAACATCTTTCCAATTATTCTTGCTTTCAGCCAAGATCCATCTGACATCAGCAATAATATCCCTCGTTCCATGTCCTCTTCTGGGTCCAGTTTGCATTGCTGGAAGCTTCCCATCAATATACTGCTGCAGCTGTGTTTAAAAGATGATCTTCACCAAAATTTTACTTGCATGTGATATTAATGATTTTGTTCAGTAATTTCTACGTTCTGTTGGATCCCCTTTCTTTGGAATGGGCACAAATACCGCTCTCTTTCAGTTAGCTGGCCAGGTAGTTGTCTTCCAAATTTCTTGGCATAAACGAGTAAGCACCCCCAGTGCTGTACCCATTTGTTAAAACATCTCAATGGGTATTCCATCAATTCCTGAAGCCGTGCTTTTCACCAATTCCTTCAAGGCAGCTTGGACTTCTTCTTTCAACACCATTCGTTCTTGGTCATATGCTACCTCCTGAAATACCTGAACATTGACCAATTCTTTTTGGTACGGTGACTGTGTATTCCTTCCATCTTCTTTTGATGCTTCCTGTATTGTTCAACATTTTGCCCATAGGATCCTTCAATATTGCAACTTGAGGCTTGAATTTTCCTTCAGTTCTTTCAGCTTGAGAAGCGACAAGCATGTTCTTCGTTTTTGGTTTTCTAACTCCAGGTCTTTGCATATTTCATCATAATACTTACTCTATCTTCTCTAGCCACCCTTTGAAACCTTCTGTTCAAATCTTTTACTTCATCATTTCTTTCATTCATTTTAACTACTCTCCATTTAAGAGCAAGTTTCAGAGTCTCTTATGACATCCATTTTGGTCTTTTCTTCTTTTCCTGCCTTTTTAATGATCTTTCGTATTCTTCGTGTATGATGTTCTTGATGTCATCCCACAACTCTCCTGGTCTTCGGTCACTAGTATTCAATGCGTCAAATCTATTCTTCAGATGGTCTCTAAGTTCAGGTGGGATATACTCAAGGTCTATTTTGGCTTTTGTGGACTTGTTTTAATTTTCTTCAGCTTCAACTTGAACTTGCATATGAGCAACTGATGGTCTGTTCCACAGTCACCTCCTGACCTTGTTCTAACTGATGATAGTGAGCTTCTCAATAGCCTCTTTCCACAGATGTAGTTGATTTGATTCCTGTGTAATCTATCTAGTGAGGTCCACATCTATAGCTGCTGTTTATGTTGTTTGAAAAAGGTATTTGCAATGAATAAGTTATTGGTCTTGCAAAATTCTTTCATGTGATCTCCACAGTTATTTCTATCACCAAGGCCATATTTTCCAACTACCAACGATTCTTTGTTTCCAACTTCTGCATTCCAATCACCAGCAATAATCAGTACATACTGATTGCTTGTTTGGTCAATTTCACACCTCAGAAATTGGTAAAAATTTTCAATTTCTTCAGCTTTATCTTTAGTGGTTGGTACACAAATTTAAATAGTAGTATTAACTGGTCTTCCTTGTAGGCATATGGATATTAGCCTATTACTGGCAGTACTGTACTTCAGGATAGATACTGAAATTTTCTTTTTGATGATGAATGTGATACCATTCCTCTTCAATCTGTCATTCCTAGCAAAGCAGATCACATGATTGTCTGATTCAAAATGGCCAATACCAGTCCATTTCAGCTTATTAATGCCTACATTATTAATCTTTATGCATTCCATTTCATTTTTGACAACTTCCAACTTTCCTAGATTCATACTTCATACATTCCATGTTCTGATTATTAATGAATGTTAGCACCAGTTTCTTCTCATTTTGAGTCATGTCCCATCAGCAAATGAAGGTCTCAAAGGCTTTACTCCACACACATCATTATAATCAACTCTACTTTGAGGAAGCAGTTCTTCCCCAGTCATATTTTGAGTGCTTTCCAATCTGAGGGACTCATCTTCTGGCAATGAATCAGACAATGTTTCCCAGCTATTCATAACGTTTCCAGTGGCCAGTTTTTTCAGAAGTAGATGGGTTCATCCTTCTTCCCACTCTGTCTTAGTCTGGAAGCTCTGCTGAAACCTGTCCACCATGGGTGACCCTACTGGTATCTGAAATACCGGTGGCACTGCCTCCAGACTCACAGCAACATGCAAACCACTACAATATGACAAACTGACAGACTAGTAGAATGTATGTGTGTATAGACAGATACATAGATCTCCCTAGTATCTTAAGAATTTAGGGGGAAAAGAATGAAAAATATAATAGGAAAAAAGGGCAAAAGGACTGGGATCTTAAAAGCTAGCAAGCTGCCATTTAGATGCAACGATGGGTCTCTCCTCATCTAGAGCAAAGAATGAAGAAAACCAAAATTCATGGAAACAATTTGTCCTAGCGACTGGTACACCACCTGATCTGTAGCCTATACAACTATGAGACCAGAAGAACTAGTGCCCGGCTACCACTGTCATCCACTTGGAAGGGGATCTATGTAGGAGATCCTTGATAGAGAGACAGAACAATGTGAAACAAAACTCAAAATCACTGGGAGAAAAAAAAGGGGGGGGGGCAGGTTTACGGGTCTGACAGAGCCTGGTGGAACCAGTGAGACTATGGCCCCTAGCTGCCCTTCAGGTCTGGAATTGAACCCATGCCTGTGGTTTCCAGCCAAACAAAAGACAGGCATATGAGTTGAACATTTACCTCAGGTAGATAACACTCCTTGGAGAGAACAATCATGGGAGAAAGAAGGGCTGCTTACGCACAGGGAGACAGCTCAGGGGGCAGGAGTGCATGGAGGGATGGATACTGAGAAGAGGTAACTATGGGGAGGAAGTGGGAGGGCAGCTGTTGCATTGTGGTAAACTGTGGTCAATGTCATAAGACAAAGTGTATGTGAACTGCTGTATGGAAAGTGAATTTGCTCTGTAAGTAAATCTGCACCCAAATCACAATTAAAAAAAAAAGAATATTTGGAAAAAAAGGAAAAAAAGGGCAAAAGATATATAACAATGAATTCCCTCCAAAAAGGATAGAAAAAATTGCTAAATATATAAAAAGACATGCTACTTCACTCTTTACAAGACAAATGCAAATTAAAACTACTTTGAGATTCTACTTCTCACCTGTCAGATTGGCAAAAACTCAAAAGTCTGACACAACAATCTGTCAGAGAAGTCAGGGAAGCAGGCCCTCCCACACATTCCAGGTAGAATACAGAATGACACTACCCCTGTAGAGGGGAATTTGGCAATATCTAACAAAACTACATATGCATTTACTTACCCTTTGACCGAGTAATCCCACTTCTAGGAATTTATCAGGAATATATACCCTTAACAATATGATATTCATACACACATTGTGCAATTACTTGTAATTTCAGGATAATGAGAACCACCTAAATGTCCATACAAAGGAATCTGGTTGAATAGACTGGTACATCCACACAAGGAAGTATTATAAAAGTGAATACAGAGGTTTCTCTGGACTAATGTAGAATGATTTCCAAAATATATTTGTAAGTAAATATAGCAAAGTGCAAAAGAGAATACAGAACATGGTGGCTTTGTGTAACAATTAAAGGGAAATAAGGAAATATTTCAGTATCTGATTGTTTTTGCAAAAACAAACACAAAATGGATAAACCAAGAATGAACAAAATTGGTGACCTACAGGAGGTAGGTGGGAGTAAGGGTGGGGAACACAGAGACATGTATGATTTTGATTTTTGAACCATATTAATGTAAGCCCCAGGGATACAGGTGAGGAGAGACAACTCAGGGACGCCCAAAGCAGCAGGCCAGAAGAGCAGGAGAAAGGCGATTAAAAGCCAGGAAGCCAGACAGAGGAACAGTCAGCCACAGGGACCCAGATGGGGGTGATATGAGAGGTCTCCAACAGCAAGACAAATTTGTCTGTCGGTTTGTCCTACTGGGGTGACATGTAGACTTGAGTTTTGAGGCTGAGCCTCTGGTGTTTAAAACCCAGCAAAATGCACCTGGTGCACAGGTAACAGCCCAGCTTATAGACTGAGACA
>NW_006921942.1:48065-49395 GCF_000298275.1 Orycteropus afer afer | reverse complement strand
TATGAGTCGGAAATGACTCGACAGCACATAACAACAACAACAACAATAATTAATGTTTATATATTCAAAAACTAAAATTAAAGCAACAAAGATGAGGGAAAGCCTACGAATGAATACAAACAGAAACAAGTGAACTTAAGGGGAAAAAAAGAAAAAGACAGAATTCAAGAGGTTTTGAATACAGTAGTACTATACTTGGACTCAACTTCAGACTACAGACAAAAAGAACTACAAAGAAAAATTATGTCAGTCATGGTAAGTTATAGCAACACAATTTTGCATTGTAAGATTGAGCAAATAATTAGATTGATGTTATTGGTAGCCAGGGCTCTAACATTGGAGAAAAAGATGTAAATATAGAAAGGAGAAGGCAAGGAAGAACCTGGTCGTACTGCACTGGAATTAGAGGTAGGAGCACGAACTCCTGATTAAATAAATAAATATACATACACCACTCCCAGCACACAATGTGACATCCCAGCAGAAACATCAAGCTTCTAGATCTTGATTTCTAATTATTATTTCCTACTAAAGGAACAAGGGCTTCTTGGAGAAATGGCCAGTTCCAGAGTCAGAACAGAGAGAGTATAAGGTAAGCCTGGACCCGTTTATTTTACCAGAAATCAAGGAAGTACACACAAAAAAAGGGTAATGTCAAATGGAATTGATGGGGCTTCCAAGAGCCAAGCATAGGATGATCTGAGGAACTGACAACTGAATGACTGTAGTGGATTGTAACACACTGAATAAAAAGATCTCAGGAGTTCATGCTACCACATAAACTATTCATATAAAACAAAGATGGGAGGGCAGAAGAGAAGCCTCTTGTTGACAATAGAATGCTAACTAAAATAAATGGGAGAAATGCTATAAAAACTGTAGAGGGCCACAATTAAAAAAAAAAAAAGGAGAGAGAACAATAGTTAGAAGATTACAATAACAGTAGTAATTGATTTAGGCTAGAATCAAAACAAAGGATATTAAAAACCATTAAGTGAAGTCTGAAAGTATCTCCCACAAGTCACATCAATTACAAAGGGAAATAACTGGCAGACACAACTTTAACCAAGTGACCCTTACCAATAAGGGAAAAACTAGGATGAGGGACCTTACGATGTGATGTCAAAAATACATAGCCCAAATGTAATCACGAAGAAACAATCAGACTAATATAAAAGAAGAATAGTCTAAAAACAACTGGCCTAGAGTCTTTAAAAATGGCAATGTCATAGAAGACAAAGGCTGAAGAACAGTTCCAGACAGACTGCCATTGTTGCCTGTTGCCATCAAGGCAATTCCAAATCACGGTGACCCCACGTATGTCAGAGTA
>NW_006921942.1:26801-47610 GCF_000298275.1 Orycteropus afer afer | reverse complement strand
ACACGGCAGACTGATGATTATTCATTACATTCTTCTTGAAACTCTTCTATTGGCTTGATGTTTTTTCAAAATAAAAAAGTTTTTTTAAAAATTAAATGCTTATTCTTTGTTTATTCAGTCATAATACCTTCAGAAGGGACAGTCCCATCTGAATGTTCTGCAGCACATCACAGTGGTCTACTTTAGCAATGGCACCACGTTAAAAGGACCAGATGAGTCAGATATGGCATGTCATTGACAGACTTTATGTAAGACATATGTGCTCCACAAGGACAGAGACAAACCTTACAAAGTTGAGAAGATGATGGTTTTAGCTGATCCCATCAAGGTATGCTAGGACTTAACCACCAAATTAAAGCACAAATTATTGCATCTCACACCTCCTCCCACTAAGAAGAAAGCACAAGCCCTACACGCATTTTCACGTTCTGAAGAGAGGCTTCCGCACTTGGGAAAGGCTCTGACCCATTTACTAAGTGACAGTATTGAGGGCTGCCAGCACTGAGAGAGGCCCCAAGTTGGAAAGAGCTCTGAAGCTGGTCCAGGTCCAGCAGACCCTATAATGTGAGAACTCTATCTGGTGAGGAAAGACGCCATGTCATGTTTATAACATGCACGAAGAGGAGAATCACAATGTAGACCCAATGAGTTCTGGAGCAAGACCTTGGCATCTGCAGCAGAGAAATCTCCATCATTTGAAAGTAGTTCCTGGCATGGTACTAGGCCTTGGTAGAGATGGAGTGCCTGACCATGGGATGTCAAGTGACCATGTGGCCAGAAGGACCAATCATGAACTGGGTTCTGATGGGCCTAATAAGCCATAAGGTCCAGCAGGCCCAGCAGCAACCTACTGTAAGATGGAAATGGCACATCCAGGATCAGCCATAAGCAGGGCCAGAGGGTACAAGTAAGTTGCATGGCAGATGGCTAGACCCTCCATGTCACCCACAGTTGTACCTGTACCTCTCCTTCAGATCACACCTATGGCCACGTGAAGGTCTCTTACAACCAGCTGGCATAGGAGGAAACAGGACAAGCGTGGCTCACTGATGAGCTAGCTTGGTATATAGGACAAGCTGAAAACAGTCTGCTGCTGCACTGCAGCCCTACTCAGGGGTGGCCCTCAAAAGACAATGGGGAGCGGCGATCCTCCCAAAGGGCAAGAGATTTAGGCAACAAACCTGATTACCCACTTTGGGTGGAAAAAGAAGTGACCCAAAGTAAGAATATATACAAACTCAAGACAGTGACAAATGGCTTGGATGGCAAGTCAGAAGCCCGGAAGAAAACAGACTGAAAGAGGTATGGGCAAGAGGCATATGGATGGAACTATGGGAGTGGGCACAAAGTATGAAGGTCTTTGATGCTTATACTCACCAGATAATATCCACCACAGAAGAGGTATTAAAGAACACACATACAGAAATACTCAGGCTTTGCCAATGGCCACCCCAGTGCCGGCCCAATGGATGCATAAGCAAAGCGGCCATGAAGACTAGCATGGCAGTGATGCAGGAGACCAGAGCATGGGCTTCACTCACCAAGGCTGATCTAGCTACAGCCTACTATCAAATGCCCAAACCACCAGCGACTGAGACCAATGCTGAGGCCTCATCCTTTGAGATCAACTAACCACTTGATGGCAGGTCAATTACATTGGACCCCTTCTACCCTGGAGGGGGCAGCAGTTCACCTTGACAGGAATCAACAAATATTCTGGATACAAGTTTACTTTTACTGCCTATAAGACTTCAGTCAGTACCACTAGCCAAGGGCTTACACAACGTTTGACCAAATAACATAACATGTATAACACAGCACCAACCCAAGGGCCTCATTTTATAGCAAAGGAGGTGTGGCAGTCAGCACATGGATATGTGCTCCTGCTTCTATCATATACCACACCATCCAGACCCGACAGGTGGAAAAGCCATTTGAAGGTGCATCTGAGGCACCAGCTTAGAAATGATATCCTGTGAAGATGGACACAGTATACACCCCAAACCAACGACCGTTATAGAGCACTGTGTCTCTGGGAATCCAGAAACCAAAAAGTAGAAGTTAAGAGTAGCCCTGCTTATTACTCCTACTTTCCATCCCTACAACTCAAGGCTGTGTGGGCCTAGAGGTCCTGGCTCTTAGAGGGTATGTTTTCACCTGTAAAGACAACCAGAGCCCCCTTAAATGATCAGCTGCTGGCTGATCACTTTAGACTCCTTGCACCAGGAAATAAACCAGTAAACAAATGACTTGCCATCCTTGTGGGGGTGCATGACCCAGATCATCAGGCGGAGGTAGGGCAGCTATTACACAAGACAGGTCAGAATACATCTGGTACCCAGGGGAACCACTGGGACAGCGACTGGTACTCTTCTATCCAGTTCTGAAGGTAAATGGACCAGCACAGCACCATGGCCTGAGAAAGGTATAATGATCAGGAGCTCACATCCCCTCAGATACAGGTCTAGGCTGCCCTACCAGTAAGCCACTCAGATCAGCAGAGGAACCAGCTGAGGATGAGAGGAATCTCAAATGGGTTATGCAGGAGGGAGACAGTATCAGTTAAGGTTCAAAAACCAACAGTAAATATACTCAGGAAAAGAGAATAAGCAGAGTTCTGGAGGAGCCATTTCCAGGAAGTGAACTTACTGTATCGAGCAAGTGAATCTGAGGGTGCAAGGAGTGGATAGTAGCGGATGCTGTTTTAAGCTGCTTAGATCCCCTTCAAAACTCAGACCCTCACTCCCCCAGTTTCCAGGCATGTTGGCTGCTGCCAGCCCATAGCTAAGACCTGCCCTAGGACTGTTTCACTTAAGGTTACACTTAGGTGGGACACAGCCAGAATCCAGTGGCTGGTCCATGTAAGAGTACAAATGCCTGGCTTCCTTGCCTCAATTCAGGACAACCCTAAAGTGCCATCCAAGCTCCTGAACTTCCCAAGGTATTAGCTGCATGGCAGTTCACAATCACTCTCTCTACTCAATCCTGTTGCCTTCTTTCCCTTACAAGTGATGTTCCTGAGATCATGCCTTAATTAACTTCCTGTAGCAAATCTCCATGAATCTGTTTCCCAGAGAACCTGACTTAAGGCTTACTTCAATCAAGGACTAATAACACGAGCATCCTTTTTTTTTTCCCCCAAGAAATATGGCAATGAAACAAAATAATCAGCTAAATAAAAAGGATATTGCTTATAGCAGCACAGAAAATATAAAATTCTGTTAATATTCTAAAATGCTACATTGAATGTCACTGAACAATTGTGTGGAAATAGTCAAATGGAAACTTAACTCGCTGTGTAAACTTTCACCAAAAGCACAATAAAATATTTAAAAAAAAAAAAAAGACAGGAAAGTATGAAAAACAAAAAAAGCTAGATTGAAACAAACAAAAAAGATCATGGGGCAAGAAGGATCAACATGAACATTTAAGAAAATAGGAAAAACACACACAACTGTTGATAGTAGTTACCACTGGGATACACAGGAAACAGCAAGGAGAAAAAAGTTTAGCTTTCAATTTACAATCTTAAAAAACAGTAACTTTCACATAGAATGAAACTCTTTGATGGTTACCAGGGATGGAAGGGGAGGGGAGGCTAAATTCTTGGATACGGTTGGAAAAAAAAATTCATCCATACAAGATCATTAGTGGTTACCAGGGGTAGGAGGAAGGGGGAAAGAGGAAGATTTTGTTTGTGGGGCACTGCGTTATGCTAACAGTGGTGGAATATTTTGGAAAAGGATAGCAATAATGGTGGCACAACATGAAAAATGTCATCAATGTCCCTGAGCTGTAATTGGCGAAGTTGTTATGTTGGTCAATGTCCTGTCGTGTATGTTTTTACCACAATAAAAGTAAAAAATAAATAAAATAAAATAAATTATACCTAAAAAAAACAGTAACTTTCTACTGGAGAAACCTTGCAGGAACCTCCTAAAGGAAGTGATCAAAGTTAACATCACAAATCACAAACATTGAAACTGACATCACGTGCTTCTTGATACAAAGCCTGAAAAGGAAACAAACTGCTTCTGTGGTATTCCTGCCAAACACTATAACCTGAATCTAACCATGAGAAAACACCAAGCAAGTCCATACTGAGGGACAATCTTAAAAATAACTGGCCTGTCCTCTTCAAAAATTTCAAGATCAAGGAAGACAATGAAAAGCTGAGAAACTACTCCAGATAAAATAGACCCGACAACTAAATGTAATGCGTGAATCACTATCAGGGAAAATAATTTCTAACAATATTATAAAGAACAATATTGGGACAACTTATGAAATCTGAATATGGCCTTAACTTGTCAATGTTCATTTCCTAATTTTGACAGCTGTAAAGGAATAGGCTTGTCTTATGAAACACTCTAAAGTTCGGAGGAATAAAAGGGCATGGTGTCTTCAACCTCCTCTCAAATGGTTCAGTAACAAAACAGACAGAATTTGGTGCTGTTAGCTGCTGCGGAGTCTACCCGACTCATAGTGACCAGTGTGCACAATGGAACAAAATGCCTGGTCCTATGCCATCCCCACGGACAGCTGATCAGACCAGTGTGATCCCGGGTTTTCACTGGCTGATTACTCAATGAAAAAGAGAAATGAAGTCCTGATGACAGGCTGCAACTTGGATGCACCTTGAAAACATCATGCTGAGGAGGCCAATTGTTGTTGCTATTGTTAGGTGCCATCGAGTCGTTTCCAACTCATAGCAACCCCATGCACAGCAGAACGAAACACTGCCTGATCCCGCGCCAGCCCCACAATCCCTGTTATACTTGAGCCCATCATCGCAGCCACCATATCAATCCATCTCGTTGAAGGCCTCCCCCTCTTTCATCGACCCTCCACCTTACTAAGCATGACATCCTTCTTCAGGGAATGGCTCCTTCTGACAACATGACCAAAATATGTGAGACGAAGTCTGACCATTCTTGCTTCCAAGGAGCATTTCGGGTGCACTTCCTCCAGGACAGATCTGTTAGTTCTCTTAGCAGTCCATGGTACTTTCAGCATTCTTCACCAGCACCACAACTCAAAAGCATCAACTCTTCTTTGGTCTTCCTTATTCACTGTCCAGCTCTCACATGCATACGAGGTGATTGGAAATAGCATGGCTTGTGTCAGGCGCACCTTAGTCCTCAAGGAGCCATCCCTGCTCCTCAGCACTTGAAACAGTTCTTTCGCGGTTGACCTTCCCAATGCTACATGTCGTCTAATGTCCTGACTGCTGCTTCCATTGGTATCGACTGTACAACCAAGCAATGTGAATTCTTTGACAACCTCAATCTTCTCTCCATTTATTGTGATGCTGCTCATTGGTCCAGTTGTGAGGATTTTTGTTTTCTTTATATTGAGACGTAATCCATACTGCAGACTGTATTCTTCAACCTTCATCAGTAAGTGTCTCAAGTAATCCTCACTTTCAGCAAGCAAAGTTGTATCGTCTGCATATCTCAGGTTATTAATGATTCTTCCTCCAATCCTGATGCCACGTTTTTCTTCATATAGTCCAGCTTCTCAGGAAGCCAATTACAAAAGGACAAATAATGCAGGATCCCACTTATATGAAACAGCCAGAACAGGCAAGTGTGTAGAGAACAAAGTTTGTTAGTGGGTACCAGGGGTGGGACAGAGAAAGGAAGAAGAGAACACAATATTTAGGGGACAATGATTTTCTCTTAAGAGTGATGGAAAAAACTAGGGAATGAATAAGGGTGATGGCTGAACATGATAAATGTGATTGTCACTGAACTGTGTACGTGAAGACTGCTGAAAAGACAATTTGTTGCATATATACTATTATAAAAAAAAAATATACGTGCACAAACACACACACTTACATAGATATGTATATTAAGAAGATGACAGCATGGGGGCAATAAGTAAATTAATGAAAAGTAAAGGTTATGTAAGAGTTCTTTATACTATTCTCTTTATGTGTATGATCAGAATTCCCAGGTGTATAGTAGAGCTGACAAGGGGCAAGGTTGTGGTCACTGCTTGGTCACAGCCAGCTACGCAGAGGGACCTGTGGGCTCAGGACCATAGTCACAAGGGACATCAAACTCAATTGGCATAACGTAGTACACAAAACACTGTTCCACCTCCTACTTTGGTGAGTAGTGACTGGGGTCTTAAAAGCTTGCAAGTTGCCATCTAGATGCAACAATGGGTCTCTCCTCGTCCAGAGCAAAGAAGAATGAAGAAAACCAAAAAATCATGGAAAGAATTAGTCCTAGCAACTGGTACACTATCTGATCTTCAGCCTATACGACTGTGAGACCAAAAGAACTAGATGGTGCCCAGCTACCAATGTCAACCACTTGGAAGGGGATCTATGAAGGATATCCTGGATAGAGAGGGAGAACAATGTGAAACAAAACTCAAAATCATTTGGAGATTAAAAAAAAGTGGGGGGACCAAGTTTCTTATCCGATAGAGCCTGGTGGAACCACTGAGACTATGGCTCCTAGCTGCCCTTCAGGTCTGCAATTAAAACCACACCTGTGGCTTCCAGTCAAAAATAGACAGGTATATGAGTTGAACATTTCCCTGAGGTAGATATACTCGTTGGAGAGAACAATCATGGGACAAAGAAGGGCTGCTTATGCACAGGGAGACAGCTCAGGGGGCAGGAGTGCATGGAGGGATGGACACAGGGAAGAGGGAACTATAGGGAGGAAGAGGGAGGGGAGCTGTTGCATTGTGGTAAATTGTGTTCAATGTCATGTGACAAAGTGTAGGTGAACTGCTGTACAGAAAGTGAATTTGCTCTGTAAATTTTCACCCAAATCACAATTTAAAACAAACAAAAAAAAGATTTCCTTATACTATACTCATAGTTTTCTGGTAAGTTTGAAAACATACTAAAATTTTTTTTAACTACCAGAAAATTAAAGCCAAACCAGAAGGTAATTAACACCATTTGTATTTTTCAACTGCCTACTTTCCTTAATGGTTCCAGAATTTGACAATGCCTAATTACCTCATGCGCTACTAGACGCTCAGATGCCTGAAATGGATTCAGGCAGAAGCAATGTCAAGGGCCCAGCATCCCTAGCTTCCTCCCCAGCCTGCTTAGCCACCAGCTTCCCACTCGTCCTGACCCAGGAGTCCTGCTCACCTGCTGTCATGGGAACAACATCTGAACGCAGGAGCATCTGGATGCGGCCAGCTGGCTTGTTCCCAATCTTGATGTCCATGTACACCTGAGGATTCGTCCGGGCCTTTTTTGCTGTGGGCTCTCCCTACATGCAAAAGAAACTACTAAGTTATAAAGAGCTCTCTGACTCCCTAAGTCAGAGGGCAATTATTCTGAACACATCCCCAGAACACAATTCCAATGAGAAGCTGGGACTCCAATCTGTGAAGAGGACCAAGGTGCTGACAGGGAAAGCCATGGGCCCTAGCAGAGACGGAGAAGGCAGGGACACTGCCACCAAACCCAGCTGGACATCTAGTGAGAGGAGACCTCAACACTATCTGACGCGAGCCCCATCCCACAAGCAAGCTGTCTCACCAGTGAGATCACCAGGTTTTCACTGGCTGATTACTCAATGAAAAATAGAAATGAAGTCCTGATGACAGGCTACAACATGGATGAACCTTGAAAACATCATGCTGAGGAGGCCAATTTTACAAAAAGACAAATAATGCAGGATCCCACTTATATGAAACAGCCAGAACAGGCAAGTGTGTAGAGACCGAAGTTTGTTAGCGGGTACCAGGGGTGGGACAGAGAAAGGAAGAAGAGAAAACAATATTTAGGGGACAATGATTTTCTCTTAAGGGTGATGGAAAAAACTAGGGAATGAATAAGGGTGATGGCTGAACATGATAAATGTGATTGTCACTGAACTGTGTATGTGCTCCCGAAGACATCTGCTTCACCCTGCCCTACAATCTTTTTTTTAAAAAAATTTACTGTGATTTCGGTCAAAGTTTACATAGCAAATTCATCTTCTATACAGCAGTTCACATACACTTTGTCTCATGACATTGACTGTAATCTCCCACAATGCAAATGCAACAGCTCCCCTCCCACTTCCTCTCCATAGCCACCTCTTCCCTGTGTCCTTCCCTCCATGCACTCCTGCCTCCCGAGCTGTCTCCATGTGTGTACACAGCCCCCCTTCTATTCTCCCATGATTGATCTCTCCAAGAAGTGTATTTACCTAATGTAAACATTCAGCTCATATGCCTGTCTTTTGTTTGGCTGGAAGCCATAGGAGTGTGTTCAGTTCCAGACCTGAAAGGAAGCTAGGGGCCATAGTCTCAGGTGTTCCACCAGGCTCTATCAGACCAGCAAATCTGGTCCTTTTTTTTTTTTTTTTTTGATTTTGACTTTTGTTCCACATTATTCTCCCACTTTATCCAGGATTTCCTACACAGATCCCCCTCCAAGTGGTTGATAGTGGTAACTGGGTACCAACTAGTTCTGGTCTCACAGTCATATAAGCTGATGATCACACGGTATACAAGTCCCCAAGGCTGTCAATCTTTATGGAAGCACACTGCCTCATCTTTCTTCTATGTAACAGCTGGTGGGTTCAAACCATCGACCTTTTGGTTAGCAGCCAAGTGCCTTAACCACTATACCACCAGAGCTCTTTACAATGGAAGCAAGGCAAGAAGGGCCTAAATGTTCAGAGATAATGAAGAGATGGGACCCTTGCTTTGTGCTTCAAGTAGACAAAGCTGACCAGAGGGTAAATTAAATATTCGATACAAACCCTCCCTCTTGCTTGTCCTTTACCTCATTTGTAGTTTGGATTAATAATTCAACATATCAATGTACTGAGCCATCAGGCCAAATACTAGGGTTAGAAAATAAATGAAGTGGCCCCTGCTCTTAAGAAACTGGCTGTCTAGTAGAGAGGGACAGCCCCAAATGTGAAAGGAAGCATAGATCCTAGAGCTATGCAGCCCTGTTTCAAATCTCAACTCCACTATTCACTAGGCATGTAACACTGGGCAGGTTACTCACCCTAACTGTGCCCCAGTATCCTTATCTGGAATTGGAGATCACAACAGTACTGAACTCAAAAATTGAATAGACAGCACATAACAACAACAACAACAAATGTACCTAAAAACAATCCCTAGCATCAAATAAATAATATTTAAAGTGTTTGTTAAGTAAGTAATTCCAATATGATACAATAAATGCTGGGACAGAAGGTACCACAAGAGTGTAGAAGAAATACTTATCTCCTTCCACTGGAGGATTCAGAAAAGGTTTCTGAAGGAGGTAACTGAGCTGAGCTTTGAAGAATGAACAGTTAGCCAGGTCAAATAAGGCAGAAGGGCATTTTAGGCAGAGGAACTGTTTATGAGAAAACACAGAGATGTCTAGGGAACAACAAACTCTTGTTTCTAAAGTGTAAAATGGGAATGAAAAGTAGAGAGATGGGCAGGGATCAGAACATGGAGAGCCCTTCTGCCCCCTTTGTTGGAGCCGGACTCAATGCTATCGATGAAGAGAACCCCCGGAATGCTTGAGGAGAGTAAGACAGTAAGACCTGTACTTTAAACAGTGCCCTCTGGCTGCTAAGAATAGGAAGAGAGCATGCCTGGGGCAAGGAGACCAGTTAGGAAGCTACTATAATTATTCATGAGACAATGATAGGGTCTAATTCAAGACAACAGTGAAAGGAACAAAGAGAAGAGAGAGTCAGGAAGATTTAAAACATAAAATCAGCAGGATATGGCAACGCATCAGCTATGAATTATAATGAGGGGCCTAAGATGACACTGAGGTTTCTTGTTGGGGACCAAGAAAAAGACCCCCAAAAGAACATGACTGCAAGGCACATGTTCTAATTACAGTTAAGAGATAAGGCCTCTCTCACTGTTAAATACATAATTGACGATACATCAAAGTATTAAACTTAGATGTTATTCCAGTCGTCCATATTTTTATCTTATTGGGATGTTTCATACTTTGGGTCACTGTGTCCTAGTAAACATTTACACTCCTTATTCCTGAGGAGATTTCTGTGATTGTTTTAATGACCACCTGTTGTCCTTGAGCACGTAGAGGAGTAAAACTTTAACTGTGTAAAGAATAAGCTGATTGTATGGATTCCAAAACTAGTGATGTAATCATGTACAAACATACAAATAAAGTAGAACAAAGGCATCAGGCGTCGCTCTCGCAGAATATGCAGGACGTCCGCCTGGCCCCCGTTCCTTAAAATAAAAAAGAAAACCATTAATCCTTTTGTGTCACTTCATTTTGTAACTTGTGTGGTTTTGCCGGACATGGCAGTTTCTGGTCTGAGTGACTATGTGGAAGGTAGCAAAATTAACTAAGATGAGGCATAAAGTCCAGAGTAAAAGGAGATAAGATCAGCTTGGAATATACTTGCTTTATTTAAGGTGCCTGTGAGAGTGTCAGGCAGAAATATGTGAAACTCAGAGGCAAGGGCAAAGGATGGAGATTTGGAAGTCATTAGCACATGAGTGGCTGTTGTAACCTTAGATGGGACGAAAGTGGCAGAAACTATGAAAGGAAAGTGTGGAGAGACAGGAGCTGCAGGCTAAGGAAGGCCCTCAGAGAAACACCACTGTTCAAAAGGTGGACAGAGGAGGAAGAGCCCCTTCACTATCCTGAGAAGCAGAAGAACGAGCCAAAGTAGGGAGAGCCTTCACCTGTCCACACACTGAGGAGACAATGCCTCAGCCTTATTCTCCCTTCTTGGAATCAGGGGAAGAATAGGAAGATATAAGCCTGGTACCAGAGTCTTTGGTGAGCGAGTAGGAAAGATCACCTGAGACCTTCCCCTTGTTCAACACAATCACAAATTGGTACCATGTGTACAGAGCCCTACAAGGGCACTCCTCCACACATTTCACCCAATACCACCCACTGCCCTGGGTGGAAGTCCCAGTCTCTCCTCTGGAAGCACAGCCCTCAAACTCACCTCCTGGCTTTCTGTTTTGGGAGGCTCGGACCCTTCTTCCTCTTTATTCTCTTCAAGAGTTTTCCCTGAAAACTTCTTTAACCAGTCATCATCTGACCAAACTGAAAGGGAAGAATCATACAACTGTTAAGAAATCCAAGCTATTACCCAGCTGGCAATTAGCCCTGTCCACTTCTTCACAGCTTTAGTCAGCAAAGTGGAACATACTATGTGGCTCTCATAGTCAGGTGCTCCCTCTTGGAAACTCCCAAAGAAATGGAAAGTTCTCACTGGGAAGTTAGCCCTTAAGTCCAGCTCTTAGCAGATGTGAATGAAAACATGAAGGGTGGACTGAGCCAAACCTATAGGGAAATCCCTGCCCTTGCCAAGGCTGGAAGGAGATACTCCAGGTCTACATCCACAAGCAGGACCTTCACAGAGGAACAATGCTTTGCTGAGAACCTCAAACTCTTTACTTCCATGGAGGTGCTACATTCCCTTCTCTACTTCAAACCACACTCTACTCTCATCCATTGTACCACCACATCAGGAAGTAAGCGGGGGATAAAAACAAAGGCCTAAGTTGAAGCCCTGATGGGGAATCTTTGGTTGTTCCACTCACCTGGTCTGGAAGAGCCTTCCTTAATTCTCATTGGCTTGGCCAAATTCACACGAATTGTCCGCCCAAAAAGTTCAGATTCATTCTGAAAGATTGAAATACTACTCATGTTTTTATCCTTCAACCTCATTAGGTTAAAAGAGCCTTCCATTTACTTCTGAGAGGTCTGAAACCTGCTCAGGAATAATTCTAAACCTGAGACCCTGTGCCCTATAAAAGCAGGCTAAACACAAAACTAACCACAAAGAAGCCCTAAGCCACAACATGCTTCCTTTCTTTACTACCAGAAACAGGAAGGCCTGTGCTGGCAGCTTTGGCTTTCAGAAATTATAAGGGTAAGTGCAGCTACCAAGGACTGAGTCCATCTTAAAAAAGTCAAATCAGCTTTGAACTGAAGACAAATGGTATCACTGACTGTAGAGGGACATTATGATGACAGAGTAACTAACAGACAACATGGAATGAAATGCATAAATACTTTGTAATCCAAGAATAATTCATACCAGAAAACGGTAAATAAATAGATATTTTTTAAAAAAGGTTTCTTTTGGACCTTTTCATGAAAGATAAGAAAAAGATTCCTTGATCTAATAAAGATTTAGCCTATAATTATAGCTATGCCCTTGTTCTTAGAAACAAAGATGAATCAGGTACTAATTTTATTTCCAGCAGTTTTTTGAAAAATTGAATGATAGCATGAAATGCTATCTTTACTTCTTATTTAGTCATGGAGATCATAAAGATGAAAAAGAAGGCAAAAATATCCAAGCGTCACCCTCAAACACATCCATATCCTTCCCACTCCCCAGGACCTGGGAATATGCTGTATTACATGACAAGAGGGAATTAAAACTATAGAAGAATTAATGATGCTATTTGTCTGACCTTAAAAAGAAGATTATCTTGGATTAGCTCAGTGGGCCCAATGTAATCAGAGTCCTCTAAATGTGGAGGAAAAAAAACATCAAACCCGCTGCCACCAAGTCAACTGTGGCTCCCAGCAAGCCTATATCACAGAAGAAAGTATGGAACAGGAAGGCAGAAAAGCTAGTTTTAGTGATGCAGGGTTAGAAAGATATAGCCACTGCTTCGTTTGAAGATGGAAGAAACTATAAGCCAAAGAATGTGGACAGCTGCTAGAAGCTGGGAAAGGCAAAAAATGTATTCTGCCTTATAGCCTCCAAAAGGAATGAAGCCCAGCCAACATCTTGATTTTAACCTAGTGAGACCCATTTTGGACTTTTGACCTCTGGAACAAAGATAGTTAATCTGTGCTGTTTTAAGTCACCAAGTTTGTAGTAATGTGTTACAGCAGCAATAGGAAACCCATACAGGTTTCTGTAATTTTCCCAAGGACTTCCAAATCATTTTCTTTTGAAGCACCCACCTGATTAATCCACGTAGCCTTTCTCTTCCTCAGCTGCTCATTAATCTAACCCTACAAGAGCTTCACTCCTCAATGGCTCTATTTTTGAGCACAGCCAGCTACAGCACTCTCTGCAATTACTTTTACAAACTTCATGAAACACTATCTCTTTCACAAAATTCATCTTACAATCAGTTTACATTCAATTTGCAGTATATTGTGCTAGACCAGGGTTCAGTAAACTTTCTGTAAAGGTCTCCAAAGTAAATATTCAAGTCTTTGCAGGTCACATGCAATCCCTACTGTGTATTTTTCTTCATCATCTTTTTTTGAAAAATATAAAAACCATTTATTTACTTCATAAACCAAACCAGACTCACTGCCATTGAGTTGGATCCGACTCATAGTGATCCCTCCTTGGGTTTCAAGGCAGTATCACTACAGAGCTCCCATTTAGCCATAGGCCATACTAAAAAAAAACCCACAGGTTGTGGGATGGTTTTGACCCACAGACCATAGTTGGCTGACCCCTGCTAGAGACATAAAACAGTTAGGGAGAACAGCAAACACAGAAGGTTGGGATTTATACTAATATTAACTGAGGAGGGATGTCGGAATGAGAAATAATTTATAAGTGGTCAATGCATACAGAATACACTCAAATTATGACAATTTTTGCTTCCTATGTAACTCTGAAACCGTGGAAACTGAACACCAGTATGTGGATGAGGGTCTCTGGTGCTGTAACATAGCACCAAATAACAGCTTCAGTAAAAACAAGGATTTCAGACATACCATGTTGTCGATAGCTGCCGCAGCATCCTACCAAAAGAATGCAAGAGAAAGGTTTATGACTGTAATTTACTCTTTTTTTTGTAGCTAGTGTTCAAATTAAAACAGCACAGCACAGCACAAACACAAAACAACGTATTTTTCCTTCTTACTTGGCTAGACTATGTATTCAACAAAGAATAACTGCTAACTGCCTATCAGAGCTGGTGGTGTGAGGACATTCACTCTGGTTATGGAGAAAAATATATACAGGGAAAAGAACTAGCAGTGCCTGCCCCACGTTTTGCTATAGTCTGAGACATTACCTGTTTCTGCATTCTGACTACATAGGGGGAGCTTTCAATCAAGCCTAGCAGGCTTCCTTCAACCAGCAACTTTCTGTCTCTGTGAAACTTCTATCATCATGTGTGGAAACCCACCCAAACCCTTCTATAACCAAAAACAACGGTGACACTAATCAAATAGTAAGCAGGGAAAATTTCTTACCTCTGCCAGCTCAAATTCAACAAAAGCAAATCCTCGGTGCTTTTCTACAAAATAAAAATGGGCCATCAATATGTTTGTTGGGCAACAGGAGGAAACATGCCATAGCCATATGCCATTTAGAAAGCAAAAAATCTGATTTTCAGATTTTCCTTGGCTTACTTAACCATGCTCTAGAAATATTAACAGTTTTATTTGTTTTAAATACACACAGCTAAAGAATGAACTAAACCTTTAAACTGTGAAGTATCCAATTCTCACATCATAGAATTTAAGCCTTAAGTATTTTCCAAGCATTGTGCTGTTTATCAGACTTAGAAAAGAGCAACAATTTTTTTTATCAATTATCCACTCCAACTGAGCATCAACTGGATACAAAGCATTGGCCTTACCACTGAGTAAAGTGAATATTCAAGAAGAGAGTACATATGAGTCGAGTCTGACTTGATGGCAAATAACAACAACAACTACAACTATCATAAAAAAAAAAAAAAAAAAAGAAGAGAGTACAGTGCTTCTCCTCAGGGAAAGCTAACTTAGCTGGGGGAAGAGATCAAAAGCAATAGGAATTTCTAACTTATAGAACTAGGGAAAAGAAAGGCCCCCAAAAGTCAGTCTTATCCTTTTATTTAAGATTTGAAGAGATAAAGGTTCAAAGAGTTTAAGTGACACACACAAAGTTAGTAGCAGTGCTGGGTCTAAAGTGCCTATTTTAGAAAGTAACAGTAAAAGATCAAATAGAAACTTGCACTGTAGCTGTGATACCAATTGAGGAAAACTCACCTAGGCGTGCAGACACCAATACTCCACTGCTGGGGCTGAACCTCCTTGCTGCCCTCTGCTATTTAATAGCACAGCTGCCAAGAAGGGAAGTCTGGTCAGCAGGCACAGCTACCCAACAGATGGGCAATAACATCCAGACCTTCAAAGATTTTTTAAAGACTATCTTCCTACTGATTCTTACTATAGTTTTTATATTGTGTAATCAAAAATCAAAGCCCCCAACTGGTTCTAATGCAAAGCACATAATGTAAACAAATCCAATAATTATTACTCTCTGTAAGTTTCAGCCCACAGACAAGCTGGCATCCTGGTCTTAATGGCCTCAGAACCTTCCTTTTGCATCATCAAGATCACAATCAGATTTCCAATAAAGACACCTGCAGTGTAGTAAATTACTCTGTGTGGCTTTTCTACCCATAAGTCTTTGTAAACTCCAAGTTGGGATTTGCTATGAGCAACTGAGGAGCTTCTGATTGCTGAAGGTGTCCACCTGGAGTATTTCTGTTGGGCGTGGCACAAAACAATGTTCTGGGAGGTGCCCATTCTCTCTCAGGTGCTTAGAGTTCTGATGCTATGATTGGCTAGTTTGACCACCCTGCTGGGCTCAAAAGGAGGCCTCCTGAAGGCAGAACTCTCTGACTGCTGGTTGAGGAAGATGTGCTGCTGAAAGAGACACGGGCTCCTGAGACACGCGTTGCTGGGAAAGAGACGCAAGAGACATGCATCGCTAAGTGAGACACCGAGGGACCAGCACTGCTGGGAAAGAGACTGTGAGAGACTGTTGGCTGAGGGACGGTGGGCTGGGAGAGAGACTGAGCATTTTTCCTGAACTTGAATTGTGGCCTGTGGTGCTTCCCTAATAAACCTCATAATCTGTGAGCTCTGTGTGGCCACTGCAGAGAATTATCGAACCCAGAGGAGACGTGGTGGGTGCTTTGGGAGGAACGGTTGGTGAAAGGGCTGGAGGGAGGCAGCATGTCTGGCCTTGCAGTAATAGGCCTTGGGCTATTGTTGGTGATTCTGCCTTCCTCTTGTGGGGTTCTAGGAGGTCAGAATATGTGGCCTCCTGGCCGTTTTTGCAACACCCTTCCGAATTTCATTACAGTCGGGCCTAGTCATTTGTGGTAGTTATGTTCTATCAAGTCACTGAGAACAATGAATTAACAAATACCAAACCACTGCTCCTAGAGGAGATATATAGTTAACTTCCTGTAAGCTTCTGGCCACATGTCATCAATCAATCAACACCTAACCTTGTTTTACGTGTGTTTCTGTCTGCTGCTGTTGTGAGCTGCTATCAAGTTGGCCCCTGACTCATAGCAACCTCTAGTACAATGGAACAAAACACTGCCCAGCCCTGTTGCAGACTGGACTGTTATGATCCAAAGGATTTTCACTGCCTAAATTTTTGGAAATAAATCACCAGGCCTTTCTTTTTAGTCCTTCTTAATCTGGAAGCTCTAGTGACTCTTGTTCAGCATCACAGCAGCATGTAAGCCTCCCCTGTCAGGGTGCTGACTACGTAGGAGGTGCACTGGCCAGGAACTGAACCTTGGTCTCTTGAATGGAAGGCAAGAGTTCTACCATTGAACCACGACTATCCCCTCCTCCTGTTGTGTTTAAAGACACTATGTTGTTGTTATGTGTCATTGAGTTGGACCCGACTCATAGGGACCCCTCCTTGGGTTTCTGAGGCAGTATCACTATGGAAGTAGATTGCCCAACCTTCCTTTCGAGGAGTGGCTGGTAGGTTTGAACCGCCAGCCTCCTGGTTAGCAGTCAAGTGCCTTAGGCACTATGCTACCAGAGCTCCCTAAAGACACTGCACTTTACATAATATATATTGTTGATTCATTAACACTGAACTCACAGCCAACAGCACTAATTCATGCCTGGACAAAGTTTACCTAACACACGCATTTTCTCAGTGAGTCACATCACAGCCTTCCTAAGGACACTAGAAAATACTTCAGCACTATGCTTGGGAGCCATTTTAAACTGCGAAATCATCAGCAGAAAGCACAAAAATGCAAAAAACATGGCACAAAATAGACCATGAAAAGAACACGTTCTTATAATATGATGGGTAAACCAAAAGGCTTGTTTAACCTCAGATGAGAACGTGCACATCAAGTGACTCAAATTTTCCACCACCCTGCCCATGTCTGCAAGTGACTATGAAAGAACATCATATTGACTTTAAAGTTACAAATAAATCTGAGCAAATAGGTGAATTCATAAATAAGCAGATAATGAGGACTGACTGTACATACCAGCCATACGCAAAATGCACATGACTTAAAACTTTCCCCCCAACCCCATAGGGCTCAACTTTCAACCAAACATATACAGGTCTACAAGGTGAACAATAATACCAAGGAGGGATGCACTGCTTAGAACAATCAACACCAGATCAAAATGGCAGAAGGCAGGAAGGGATAGGCAAGGACTAATGAAAACAGTAAACACAGGGAAGAAGTCGGAAGAGTGACGTTACAGTGTAAGTACTGCAATCAGTGTCACAGACAAATTGTGGATGAACTGTTGAATGGAAAACCAATTTGCTCTGTAAACTTTCACACAAATCACAATGAAAAAATGTCTTATTCCCAAGTTCTTTTCCTGGCACCAGGAATCTGAATATGAGACATTGAAAGACCTACCTGTTTCATAATCCAGAGGAATCTGAATATCTGTGATGTCCCCAAAGGGAATAAAAGCAGCATGAAGGACTTTGTCATCCACCTCTTCTGCCAGCCCACCTGCAAAGATGCCAAGAGCCTTCTGAGCCACCATCCTTAATACTTTTGGAGTAGTCGCTGTAACACGCTGTTAGCATGATCGCCATAGGGAAAGGAAGAGGGGCCCTATAGTCTCTTGGGTACACAAATGGACTAGTGAGTTCACTCCTCTTCCACTTCTTGTCAGACCCTCATCTAACTACTGTTACTGTGGCAGTTTCTAAATTGGCTTTTTGCTTCCAATTTCTCTCTCCTTTACACATCCACCAGAATGATTCCAAGAAAGTGCCAATCTGACTATATTATTTCCCTGCTTACTATTCTTTAAAAGTCCTCCTCTGCCCCCATGACAAATTCTTTAGCATGGTACATAAGACCTTAATAACCTGGGCCCTGTCCACCTTTCCAGCCTCTTTTCCCATTGCTTGTCCAACTGTTTGCCCCCAGATACCAAGCTACTTCACACTTCTGGGGTTCTGCGCTTGCTGTTCTCCATTCAAGGTCCCTAGGTGGTGTAAACAGCTTGCACTTGACTGTTAAACTACAGGCTGAAGGTTGGAACCCATTCAGCGGTATTGAGGAAAACCTGGCAATCTGCTTCCTTTAAGATGACAGCCAAGATATAACTACTACACAAAAACATTGTTCTACACCCTACTTTGGTGAGTAGCAACTGGGGTCCTACAAGAGCAGCCATCTAGGATGCAACAACTGGCCTCTCCTCATTCAGAGCAAAGAATGAAGAAAATAAAAGACACATGGGAAAAATTAGTTCAAGAGACTAGTGGACCATGTGAATCTCAGCCTACATGATCCTGAGACCAGAAGAATGAGATGGTGCCCAGCTACCACTGTCAACCACTCAGAAAGGGATCAGTGCAGGAAATCTTGGATAGAGTGGGAGAAAAACGTGGAACAAAACTCTAAATCATAAAGGGGAAAAAAAAAGACCAGGCTTACTGGTCCCACAGAGAGTGGCCAAACCCTGGAGACTATAGCTCCTGGTCACCCTTCAGGGCTGGAACTGAACTCACTTCCATGGCTTCCAGCCAAACAAAAGACAGACATATAAGATGAACATTTACACCAGGTAGGTACAATGCTCAGAACATTCAACAAACCGTGGGAAATCATAAGGGCAGTGTTTGGACGGGGAGACAGCTCAGAGGGCAGGAGTGCATAGGAAAGAATACAACAAAAAGGTAACCACAGGGAGGAAGCGGGAAGAGACCTGTTACATTATGGGGAATGCAATCAATGTCATGAAACAAAATGTGTATGAACTGCTGAATGGAAAACGAATATACTCTGTAAACTTTCACCCAAATCATACTTTTAAAAAAGAAAGATACAGCCAAGAAAACCCTATGGAGCAGTTCTTTTTAAAACATGCGGTTGCCGTGAGTCGGAATCTAACATATAACAAACTCTCATTCAGGAAACAGCTTTGCTCCCCCCACCTTAGCTGCCCACCCAATACCTGATCTTTTCTAAACCCAGCTCTGACCTCACCGCCTCCGGGAAGTTTGCCCCCACCTCTCGGGATAGAATGGTGATTCCCCGAAACCCCTACCCCCCCTCCTTCTTCAGCACTGTCTGTCGTGCAGTCCCACGTAAAGCTCACCAACTCGCGCTGTAAGGCTGTTTCCATAGTACCCTAGCCACTTTAGCAACTCTATCCTCTAAAGGGCCAACGCTGCGGAACTGCGGAAGGAATAGGTCTAAGTGTTTAGGCTGCGGTCAGAGGCCACAATAACACCCGTCACCACCCGTCCAGACGCAGGGTCAGAAGGGGAAGAGATTGTGGGCAGCAAAGCCGTTACTTCGCGAGCGCCAAGCATGTGCTGTGGGGAAAACTCCCACAAGAGAGCCGGTCCAGGCCGCCGCTCGCTTCCTGGTGCCGCGATTAGTCACCGTCGCCCCCAACCCGGGCACAGTCCGAACTCTGTATGAAGACCCGGCCTTATCCCCATTACTTACCTACATAGAGTACCCTCTTGGTGGTGGCCATCTTGCCTCCCGTTTTTTCCGCCGGAAACCAGCTCTTAGCCCGCCCCGTTCCCCCGCCCTCTCCTCTCGCTGGGCGGTCGCCGCCCTCGGCCACGCTGACTCTTGCTGTTATGTTGTTGTTATGTGCCGTCGAGTCGGCCCCAACTCATAGTGACCCCTCCTTGGGTTTCCGAGGCAGTATCACTACAGAAGTAGGATTGCCTAACCTTCCTTCCGAGGAGTGGCTGGTGGGTGTGAACCGCCAGCCTTCTGGTTAGCAGTCAAGTGCTTTTAGCCACTATGCTACTCTTGCAGATGCAGGCAATGTGGGCCAGGGTCGCGGAGAGGTTTAGAGGGGGTCGGTCAAGAAACAACCAGTGATATGAAACAAAACCGAGGCCCTCAAAAAATAGGAGCATCACTTTAAACTGAAGAAGGCCTGGTGGTGCAATGGTTATGCGGTTGGCTGCTAACTGAAAGGTCAGTGGTTCCGACTCACCCCAGTGGCTCCGCCGGGGAAGACTTGGGTATCTGCTCCCAGATATATTTTGGTACACTAAGAAACTTAGGCAGTTCTCCTCTGTCCTGTAGGGCCGCTGTAAGTCGGCACACACTTTAAATATTTTGTGGTTTAGGTGAAAATTTACAAAGTAAACTCGTTTCCTATTAAGAAATTTATAGATTGTTCCCTGACATGGTTGCATTCTCGCCATTTCCACCTTGAGCTTATTCGTGGGCCCAGTTTTCCTGCCTTCCTAACTTTGCTTTTGGACAAATGCTTACCTTTTGGTCTCTTGTAATTGATTGTTCTGAGGAGCGTGTTTCTCCCAGGTGTTATTTTTCACTTGACTGCTAACCAGAAGGGTGGCGGTTCAAACCCACTAGCCACTCCTGAGGAGGAAGATTGCGCAATCTACTTCCGGAGAGATACCGCCTAGAAAACCCAAGGACGGTCGCTATGAGTGGAATTGGTTTGACGGCAGTGAGGTTTTTGTTTTGTTTTGTTTCGTTTTGAATGTGTCTGAAAGGGGATCTCTAGGAGTGCTATTAGTTCTGTTAGCAGAGTATCTAAGGGCTATAGTCACAGGGGTTCCACCCCTCTATCAGACCAGTCTTCTTTTTTTTTTTT
>NW_006921942.1:7130-25191 GCF_000298275.1 Orycteropus afer afer | reverse complement strand
AAGATTTACCACCTCAGAAACCCAAAGGGGGTCACTTTGAGTTGGAATTGACTCGATGGCAGTGAGTTTGGTGTGGTTTTTTGTTTATTAAGAGCCAGTAAAGGATAATAAACTACAGAGAAGTTTATTTGTTCCTATTCACATTTCTAAAATTTCTACTGTGAACTGTATGGTTGGCATAACATAGGGAAGACAGAGATGGTTTTATGGAGGTTTTTTCTTTATTGAGAAACTTAAGACTTGGATACATCAAATAAAACCAATTTCTGAGGGGGAAAAAATCAAAACCCACCATAGAAAAAAAAGTTAATATTGTCTGGGCTACAGCAGAACCCAGAGAATATATTCGTATAATTGAAAAACTCTAGGTGTTTCATAATTGACCTTTTGATACAAAATGACCTATTAAATTTCCAATTTGTGGTTCTTGATGTTGAGGTCCATAGGACAAGCTAGGAAGTCTTCAAACTTGAGCTGAAATCCAGGAAGGGTTATTTGGCTTTTGAATCCTGAAATGAAAAGCACCAACATAAATACAATTCACTGAAATCTCTGACCAATAATAAGATATCCCGAAACCAAGTGTCTCAACCTCAGTGCTACTAATATATTTTAGGCTCAATAACGCTTTGTTGTGGAGGGCTGTCCTGTGTGTTGCATCCTACGGCAGCATCCCTGACCTATACCCACTAGATACCAGTAGCATGTCCCCAGCTTCAAGTGTCCAGACATTGCTGTGTCCACTAGGGGGTGGGCCAAATCACCCGGAGTTGAGAACCCCTGATTTACAAGTTAGCCCCACCCATCCCCTTGCCATCCTGTATCAAAGACTTATGGTTCTCTCACTTATGTTTCTAATGATAAGATGCTATTCTGATAAGATGGCTATGCTTAAGCCAAGTCAGGCCCACCTCTACCATCAGCTCTGGCCCTCCCCTCACATGTTTTGTCTTTGCCTCTGTTCATTTGGTTTCCTTTTTCCACTTGGAGGCACCTAGCAGTCCTTGTTAAGCTTTACTCACCCAAGCCCCCAAAGCAGAGGCTGCAGCCCCCCAAATCCACAAGTTCAGATTGGAACACACCCTGTTAACTGTAGTCAGGTGTGTGTCTGTCTCTCCAACTAGATCAGGATCCTTGATGTCAAGGCCTGTGCCCTTTGTGTTGCCAGAACTAAGCAGTCCTCGTCAAACTCAGGCAAACCCCAGGAAGATAATGCTCACTGAACTGAGGCTTTGGGATTTGGATAAATTTAAATAAATACACTATTCCAGACCAACAAGGGCAGGATGTGGCCAGGTGATTTATGGCCTATGCTCCTCTTTTACTCTTTTATACAGCTGTTGTCAGGTCAATTCCGAATCATAGCAACCCTTCCTTCGGTTTCTAAGACAGAAGTAGGTTGCCTAGTCTTCCTTCTGAGGAGTGGCTGGTGGGCACTATGCCACCAGAGCTCATATATAATAACATCCCTAACTCTTTTACAAGGATAGTCACAAATCAAAACCATTCCAGGAAGTGAAAATAGCCAAACATACGGTTTTTCCTTGTCTAAGAGGTAGCAGCAGCAACAGCGCCCACCTTCTGGGCAGCTTCTTTCTTGGCATGATGAGCCTGTAGAACCGCCACAGCTTCATCCACCTATAAGAAATCACCAGTGGGTCAGTGGGCAGCTGAAGAGAGCCCCTGGCCCTTCCTGGTACCCAGGCCAGTAACAGACAAGACTGACCACAAAATGATCACCCAGCTTCTCCTGGTGCTGATGCTTTCCCAAATACCCACAGGAGGCAGCCCTGAATCACAAGGCGTGAGGAGAGGGTCAAGGGGGCAGAAAATTCCTCTCTGCCGCCCCTGGGTGTCTCTCATCCTCCTGAGCTGAGCCAGCTAAAGCCCCTAAACCTGAGCAGCAGCTCACCTTGGAGCGGAGAGACTCGGGAGACTCTAGCATGTGCAGCAGTTCAGAGTTGTCGATCTCCAGCAGCATCCCCGTGATCTTTCCAGCTAGGTTTGAATGCATTGTTTGAATGAGCGGGAACAAACGTTCTCCTATGGGAAGGATATTTAGAAAAATCAGATCTCATCACAGCAAGGAGCAGATGCTGTACTAGGCTTAGGCCCCTCTTCTACAAGTCCACATGTCACTCACCCAGCATCTGCTTCTGCTCCTGGGGGGGTGCTGCAGCCAGCATGGAGGCTGTCAGAGGCTCCTGCCCCTGCACATGGACTGCAGGCTGTGGGGCCTAGAAAAAAGAGGGGCAGCAGGTTAGCAATAAAGGAGAAGACACTCTTCACAATGGTTGGAGGTCAGGACAGTCCAACCATGCAACATCTAAATGGCTACTACAGGCAGATCTCAGAGGTATTGCAGGTTCAGTTCCAGACTACCACAAAAAAGGTCAATACCACAGTAAAGCAAGTCACAGAAATGTTTTGGTTTCCTAGTGCATATGAAAGTTATGTTTATACTATACTGTAGTCTATTAAGTATATAATACCATTATGAAAAAATTTGAAATACTGTGAGAATTACAAAAACATAACAGAGACAGCAAGTGAGCACATGCTATTGGAAAAATGGCACTGATAGACTTGCTTCACACAGGGTTGCCACAAACCTTCAGTCTGTAGGAAACGCAGTATCTGCAAAGCACAATAAAACGAGATATGCCTGTGTGTGGCACTCTTTGCTCTCAAGGAACTTATTTCAGTCCTTAGAAATTAAGGGTGAAGAATAAAGTAGTATAAAAATAACACAACCAACTGTAACCAAAATAGTATGCCATTATAAGAGAAGATGAAAAGAACAAGGACTCTCATGTTGTTTCACTTAATTTACCCAAGGTTCCTAAAGAATGGGAAGCCTTCTTACTATTTCATCAACATGGAAGGTCAATGCCAATCATAGCCCTCAAGTAGGGCCTTATAAGCAAGATACTGTTACATAGCACCTAGCTCTGGGAAATCGCAAACTTAGAATGCATGGGGGCAGAAAGAGAGAGAGAAAATCCAAGCAGCTGAAGGTCCTGAAGGCTGAACATGGCTCCTCCACAGCAATCTTCTACTGAGTCCTGAGACACCAGCTGCTGCTTGGCTCGCCTTTAAGGGCACTGCTCTAGAGGCTCCAAGTCTCAGCTTAGAAAATCTAAGATCTGAAGCTGACCTTCTCATTTGTAAGATGGAATTCTTTCCTGCCTTCATGTACCTGTCATTTTGCAGGGTAGCTAAGAATCAAATAGGCCAATGGGTGTAAACTTGACCTGGAAGCTCAGAGCTGAACTATTTATATAGCTTTAAAATAAAAGGAGGGCAGGAAACATATGAACATTTAGAATAATTTGTATTTATATCTGTGTTTACTTTTTCAAGCCCCTTCTCACATAGACAGTGTTTGCATTCACCACACAGGGCAGTGTCCTGACACACAGTAGGACCCAATACCTGCTGAAGGAATCAAAGCAAAGCATCGTTCAAGTTAAGTGGAAGTAGGAAAAAAGTCCTGGTAGCATTGCATGGTGGACCTCACCTGCAGAGGCTGTATCGCAGGATGAGGGCTGCGGACACTGGAGGCGTATTTGTATGGTGTCACAGCCCGAGGAGCAGCAGCAGCAACAGCGGCCCGAGGTGCTAAGTTCTGCACAGCTGTGGGAACACCTTGGGGGGAAAGAAAATAAAATTAAAGCCCATCAATCTGGGCAAAGACCCGTAAAATCCCATCTTTCCCCATCTGTGTGCATCCAATACCACCTCCAGACTGGCAGCTGTCAGTCAGCCCTTGCTGGGCGGCACCAGCCCCACCAAAGTCCATAGCCAAGCGGTCCGGGCACTCAGACCCTACAACAGACCAGCAAATGCACATCAGTGTTGGCAGCAGATGTCCAACTGGCCACGTCCCACGGAAGAAGCACCAAAGCATGTTCACACAACACATCACACACAGGACCACTACTGCTACTTTGAAAAGCCACCAAAAACATACAACTCTTTCCACCTCTCAGAAAACACAGTACGTATATACCACCTGAAAGAACAGTCTGCCTCCGTCGTCAGCCAGCTAGCAAACCTCTACAATCCATCTTTTTCACGAGTCACCGATAAGCACAGAAATGTTAAAAAGCAACACTCCTAGAACTTCTCTGCGTGTGAAGTACCTACCTAAGCACACAACTGAAATAGAACCAGGACTCAAAAGACACTATGACCAGGCTGGGCCTAGTCGTCCTAACTCCCTCCACCCCGGGCAATGCTTCTCAAGGCCAGTTTGCTCACCGACTCTCTGACTGGTAGTAGGGAGGCCGCGAGAGGCCGGAGCATTACCAGTTGGAGCCAGATGGCGAAGAGTTGGACGAGGCCCAGACTGGCGTATAGCACTTGGCATTCCTTGGAAGCCTGGTGAAAAAAGACCCCAAAAAAACTGTGCATCACTGACAAGCGCCTGAGGGTAGGACCTAAGCATTTTCTTTTCAAGACCTTTTCCTGGGAGGGTACAAGTAGGAAAGGCAGGGGAAACCAGGATAGCTCTATCCTGGGTGAAGAAGTCATTACCCCCCCACCTACCTTGAGGTCTCCCACCTTGCTGCCAACGTGGATTAGGCCTCATCTGTGCTAGTTGGTTAGGTGTGTAATATGGAGGTCTTCCCTGAGCCTGTAATAAAGAACAGCATCCAACCCTTTTATTATAATGATCTGAATCCACACTAGAGCAGCATCTCATCTCACTACCAGGCCTCAGGCTATTTATTCAGAATACAGCTCTCTCTATACAAAAGCTGAAGGGTCAATTACAGGGGGTTGTCTCATTCTGCCTCTGCCAAAGTATGTGTAGAGAGATAAACAATGACCCCATGAAAAAGTCCTTATTTTATTTGAAGAGGTTCCCCCTCCCCCGCTAAAGTTCTAAACCCCAATATCCAAAAATCATTCTCCCCTAGCACTGCACCCTCCAGAAGTGGCTATCAGTGGACAGGGTTCAAAGAGCCATGAGCATCCAGCAGACCCACCTGTGGAACTGCTGGCACAAAGTAGCCACCAGCTGCAGGCTGAAACTGATTTAAGATGGCATTGGCAGGGAGTGCTCTCATTCCTGCCACCCGTTGCATATACTGGTTGGTCAGGTGAGCTTTTCTCTCTTCCTTCCTCTGGGCCAGGGCAACATACAGTGGCTTAGAGCCCACAATGCGTCCATTCATCTCAGTGACTGCTTTGGTTGCCTCTTCAGGAGAAGAAAAGCAGACAAAGCCAAATCCTTTGCTTCTCCCATCTTCCAGCATCACCTACAAAACAAGAGCAGCACCTTAAGAAAAAAGTTATACACATAGTGAGGGGCTAGAAAGGCAGTTATTTCAGAAGAGCTAGAAAATCTGGGCTCTGTTGTAAGCTACAATGTCTGGGTCAGAGACTCTCAATCTCAAACCCAGGACATACCCCAGGACCAAGTAAGGCAACCTCTGAGGGTAGAACCTAGGCATTCCAGGTGATCTAAGGTTCCCAGATGCTATAATATGGTTAGTGATTGAACCAGGAACACAAAAAGTTTTCTGATACATAAAAAGATAGCTATCTCACCCCCCAGACAGCCACAAGAGATCTTGACAGTAGTGTCAAACAATCTGTGGAACTCATCTGCTTGAGACCTTGCTCAAATATTTCCAACTCTTAGTGACATTAGGATACACTTTTGAAAGACCACATGCTAGCAGGAGTTAGGGAGCCATAGCGTCACCAAAAGGAGCTCTGGTAGCATAGTGCCTAAGGCACTTGACTGCTAACCAGAAGGCTGGCAGTTCAAACCCACCAGCCACTCCTCGGAAGGTGGAGCAATCTATAGTGATACTGCCTTGGAAACCCAAGGAGGGGTCACTATGAGTCGGGTCCAACTCAACAGCACATAACAAGAGTCACCAAATGCATGTCACCACTAATTCACTGGGAGCAACAACAGAAGATGATGAGCTGAAGACAGGCAGCCTGAGTTCTAGTCCCAGCTCTGCTTTTACCAAGCTATACCACCTTGACAAATCACTCACTTGCACTGAGACTCAATTTCCATGCTATATTCTAAGGCAAATAGCTACGAAGCCACAGGTCTACTGGTTCAGATAATCTGCTAATAATGCAGTCACTCACTAACGGCTTTTTTCCTCACCTGAAAAAGTGATTACTTTCTCTGACTTAACTCCTAGAATCTCACTGGTACCACGAGGAATATATGGGCTTAGCACCACTTTGTCTTAGCTCACTGCTTGGAGAACCTCCTGGAGCTGAGGACATGGACCTAAAGACATGTATCTGCTCAACAACTCTATACCAAGTGATGAGATACGCCAGTAAAGGTTTATGAAAATAATGCACCACCATGTTCTTAAAAATGGGGCTGTGATTATAATATAGCTCTTGTACACTCTTCTTGCAAATGCTAGCTAGACTATGATGCTAATGAACAAGGGAAGACAGGGAACTAGGGGGAACCCCACAGGGTTGTCTTGTGCCTCTGGTCAACTCTCCCTACTGCAACTGATCATCTTCTTTGTTCAATACCTCTACGTTCTGAGTGGCATAGATAAGGGCTTAAGCAGGGACCTCATACCTTTACCAGCTCAATCTGGCCTTTTTCTTCACCTAAAGGACTTCATGAACTCTGCTACTGCATCACGTTATGACCCAAACCTTTCAGATGCCATTGGTTTCTGCAACACTCCCAAATGCCAAGGACATTCAGCACACTGTCCTGTGTAAACGACATTTCTCTTGCTCAAGGACTCGCATCCTTTACCTTTAAAATGGAATGGCTACCCTGAAAACTTAGTTAATACAACTATTCAAGAAAACCAAGCATGATGCACATTACCAAATATGGAAAAACAAACTTTCCACCCACTTGTCCTCCTTTCAAAGACCAAGGTAGAAATTCCCAACTCCAAAGTCCTCAAATTCCCTCAGGAAGAAGAGTGTGGCAGAGTTGTAGAGACAGGCCCCAAGGCAAATGGCAACAACCCGTCTGGATTTCCTCCGCTCATACTGTAGCACCATCTGTCCCCACACCAGCACAAGGCAGCAGAGAATGGGAAAGATTCAGGTGCTCGGGGGGATTGGCCTGGAGTGGATGGATCAGATTCATCTCCATACCCCAGTATTTGGAAGACCCAAACTCACTGCCATCAAGTCAGTTCCAACTCATAGCAATCCCCATTGGGTTTCCAGTTATAAATCTTTAAGGAAGTAGATTGCCTCATCTCTCTCGTGGAGCAGCTGGTGGGTTTGAATCGCCGACCTTCTGGTTAGCAACCAAATGTCTTACCTACTACACCACCAGAGCAATACCACATTAACCTGATGAAATGTCATTCTTCAGAGCCACACAGATGTGTAACTGCATGCAAAGAGTTCACTAGAGTGCTGTGGTAGCTACTCTCAGAAGTGAGCACGATTTAAGTGCTATCCCTTCATTGAAACAATAAATACCCTCTAATGGAATACCACTTCCCTGCTTCCAGTCCCCAAGTACCTTAGCACTGGTGATTGACCCAAAAGGAGAAAACTCTTTCCTTAACTTCTCATCATCGATGGTGTCATCCAAGTTCTTAATGTAAAGATTCACCCCCTAAAAGAGAAGGAACACTGTCAATTGTGCTTCTGTACCTTATATATCCCCTAAAGACAGTGGTTGTCCAAGTGTGGTCACCAGGCCAACAGCAGCATCACTGGGAACGTGTTAGAAATGCAAATGCTCAGGCCAGACCCCAAACTTAATGAATTGGCAACTCTGGGACTGGGGCCCAGCGACCCATGTTAACAAGCCCTGCAGGCTACAAGTTGAGAAGTCATTGCCCTAAGACTCTGTATGACCATCAGTGGAGTCACATGTTACCTTTCCCCACAGCTGTTCTGGCTGACTTGGTCTTCCCTTCGCCCTAGCAGGGGTCTTGCCACCATTCCAAATAAAATGAGGGAGGGAGTCATAAGTAAAAGGGGCCTACATGACTAAGAACAATAGGCTGAGGCTCTCCTTTCTATCCCTGTTCTGTAACCACTGCCGTATTTGGTAGGTATATCCTTTTAAACTGGATACTCATTGGAGGAAGGTAAGGAAGAACAGACTCCAAAGCCTCAAAGAGAATGCCTGTTACACCACAAGAGGGCTTTGCAAGTATTTCAGAGTAAATCTTGTGGTAGGCTGGGCCAAGACCACCTCTCACCTGATATCGACTAATTCTCTCCTGTTTCAGCTGCTCAAATTTCCGTTTTAACTCAGCCTGCCGTTCAACTTTCTTCTGTGCACGGCCTACAAAGATGACTTTTCCACTGACTTCTTTTCCATTCATCTCTTCCACGGCCTAGAGAAGAAAAAGATGTCTTTAAATCAAGACGTAAAAGCAGGGGGTCTGGAGGTGGTTTGGAGGTCTACAAGTCCCACTTACTATTCTGGGGGAGAGAAATCTTTGCTGTATGCCTGAAAATTATGGTCATTCAATCTCTGAAGTCTAGTAAGCAAATCCAGACTTCCTCATCTGTGAAGTGGGATTAGTATTTAAATGAGTTGTTTAAATATAAGCATGGGAGAGATGAGCCTAGGTTTATAATCTGACTATCACTGAACAACTCAGTTTCTTTTGTGGGTATTAAGTGAGGTAAGATAGGTCAAGGGTTTAGCACACAAATACTTTGCAAGTAAATAGCTGCTGTGCTGTAATCAAATCAGCCACTCTGGGCCTTAGTTCCCTCACCTCTGAGTAGGAACAAACACTTGTCCTATTCTTTCATCCCACAGGGCTAAACAGCTGACAGCTGAGGCCACAGGTAGGTGCCAACTGCTTTGAAAACAGTTACATGATGACATGTGGAATCACTCAGATCATTCCAGAGCACAGCAACTGTGTAGCCACAACTAGACAGACACTGGGACCATTCCAGCTCTATTCTGCTGTGTGCTAACAAGGCCCTGCCCCCACACCCTAAGGGGGCTACCTCCTAAAAACCCTGGTGGTACTCTCACCTTATTGGCATCTTCGTGTTTTTCGTAACTCACAAAGCCAAAGCCTTTGGATTTCCCACTGGGATCTCTCATCACCTTGACACTTAGGGTCTTACCTATTACCAAAGGACAGAACTATTAGTAACACCACTCTGCTATAGCTTAAGCAGAGAATGCTTCTAGGAACCCACTTGAAGCCAACTTCTTGCTGAACCCACATTGGCCTTCAAGACAGAGAGAGGCACCATACAGGACCTTCTAATTAATTCTAAGCAGCTGAGATGGCCTTTGGGCTGAGATGAAGCAGGATAAAGTCAAGAGATGAGGCCTGAGGTCCTATTCCTATCTACCTTGTAATCTTTGTCATGCAAAGTATTTTCTGGGTCTGGGTGCCCTGTCTCTTAAATAAATAAAAACAGATGGTATTCTAGGTCTGGTTGACGTTGAAAGGGAAGATATTGGACAAAGGATCCTGACTTACCAAACTGACTGAACAGCTCTTTCAGACTCTCGTCATCCACCTCTTCCCCAAAGTTCTTGATATAAACATTGGTGAATTCCTTAGCTTTGGCTCCAAGCTCGGCTTCCCGCTCTTTACGAGACTTAAATCTGCCCACGAACCTATTAAAAAAAAAAAAAAACATGAAAACCAGTGATCACCCAGAAGGACCAACTATGATTTCTAGGGGCCCAAAGGAATATGGGTTAAAGGCCGACAGAAGTTAAGACACAAGCCCCCATCCAACCATCAAAAGAGCAAGCTCAGAGATACCCCAACTCCCCAGCAGAAAGCAAGAGGCAGGACTTTTCCTGTGAGGACCAGCCCCAGGGCTCCTGGCTCAGACCAGGGCTACTCCTACCACATCACACTGCCTTCGTGAAGGAACCTGATGACCATGTTTTTACAACACTCATTTCTGTGCATCTAGGTAAATGCATAGAAAAGGTCTGGAAGGATATAAACCAAACTATGAACAGTGGTTAATCCTGGGAGGAGTGAGATTGTTGGAACGAATCAAGAATTACCCTTTGCTATTTTCACTCTAGTCATCTTTGGTATTATTCACACAAAATAGGAAAATGTATCCATATACTGCAAAATGTTTACTATTTCTTTCTAGCGATACCTGTGAAACATCTGACTGCAGCATATAGACATATCAATGCAACCCATCCCCTGATCTGTTCAACAGCTCAAAGGACAGATAAGTTTTTTGTTAATGCAAGACGTACTGTCCTGTCTTCTCTCCACGTAATTTTAAATCCCCATTCTGTTCAGTCTGCAATAACCACACCAAAGCAGTAAGGTCTGCTATTAACAGTGTCTTCTGCCAACAGGATTTTTCATTGTAACTAAATTATTACTGTGGAGCCAGCTTTGTATTAGGCCATTGAATCATAATAATTTGGAATCAACTAGCGAGTGATCCATGGACAGACTTCAGTCATTGGAAGGCCAAGGTCACATGGCTAGTATACAGCTCCTGGTCAGTCCAGGGCCCTCTCCACTCTGCCACTGGCCAAGACCCCTGCTCAGAATGGGCTTAGAGCTGCCTTCCAGCCAGCCCCAGTTGCCCAAGCTCACAAAACCCACAGATGAATGCCATTAAGGGAGAGGCGGCAGGCAGGCCATGGCATGGGCAGGAAGCCCACCTTGGCGAGTCAAAAGGGCTGCCACGGCTTGGGCAGGGAGACTCACCAGCCCTGGAGTGGAGAGGTAGGAGCAGGCCACACTTGGGCCGAGAGAACCAGTAGCCGCCTTGTGTGTGCCAGTTAATACCGAGGTGGGGCCACGGCTGGCTCATGCGATGGTTGTTGCTCCGGACTGGGACACTCACACTTTGCGGTCATTGAGGAGCATGCCATTCATCTTCTCGATGGCCTTGTCAGCAGCCTCTTGGGTCTCGAAGTGGACAAAGGCATAACCCTTAGAGCCGTTCTCATCACACACCACCTATCAAAGACAAGGCAGGCCACTTTAGCACCACTGGCCAGCTCCAGAGATGCGAGAAACTCAGTCTCCTGCTCAGGGGTCTCTCTGTGGTTGAGAAGTCACTAGCCCATCCATGGGCAAAAGGTAGCAGACTGTAGTAAGTAAAGCACTTAGCACTGTGCCAGGCAACTAGGAAGTGCTCCATTTACAAATAGAAGCTACTATTAGCCTGCTTCAACTCTAAATAGTTTTTTTCCCACCTCACTTTCATTAAAAAAAAAAAAAAATTTAGAAATTCTGCAAGCCACAGTGCAGCAGAAAGGTGAACCGTTTTCCAGGCCCATGATAAAATTTCAGTCTGGTGTGGAGTCAAGATACATAGGAGCCTGGTGGTTAAGTGCTCAGCTGCCAACCAAAAGGTCAGTGTTTTGAACCCACCAGCTGTTCAATGGGAGAAAGATGTGGCAGTATGCTTCCATAAAGATTACAGCCTTGGAAACCCTATGGGACAGTTCTGTTCTGTTCTATAGGGTCACTATGAGTCGGAATCGACTCGACAGCAACAGGTTTGATTTCGGTTTTGGTGCGGTCAGATATGTAAAATGACAGCCACACCACAGTTCACAAAGTGCTTCACCCATGTAGGTGTGGATAGGGAAGAGGGAAAATTTATGTTTCTAAAGTGATTACGTAAAACTTCTAGGAGCCCAAAGGCACTTTCTCTGGTTCACCATCTCCCACCAAACAAATTTTTGAGGACTTCTAAAACTAGAAGGGAGCTCTGGTAGCATAGTGCCTAAGGCATTTGACTGCTAACCAGAAGGCTGGCAGTTCAAACCCATCAGCCACTCCTTGGAAGGAAGATTGGGCAATCTATTTTTGTAGTGATACTGCCTCAGAAACCCAAGGAGGGGTTCCTATGAGTTGGGTCTGACTTGATGGCACGTAACAACACTAGAAACCAGGAAGGAGTTTTCAAGCTGAGAGAATAAACAGACACAAAAGCACCCATGGGTATGCTGAGTTGTGGCACAAGATCACCAATGGGGAACTTGTAGGATTCAGAGCCATTGCCAGCATTTTGAAGATTACCATGCTGTTGCCCAGTTTCAAGGCACTTCCCCATCTGGTATTTACCGTGTTTTCAAGATTCAATATTCTGCTGAAATCGTTTAATCAATGTTTACCTTGCAGGACAGAATGTTTCCAAAAGCAGAAAAAGTATCATAAAGTGCCTTGTTATCTATGGATTTGTCCAGGTTCTTGATGAAGACGTTTCCAACACCAGATTTTCTCAAAGAGGGATCCCTCTGTGACCACATGATTCGGATTGGCTTTCCTTTAATCACATCAAAATTCATCGTGTCCAGGGCACGCTCAGCTGTAACAGAAACACATTTCAGTTGGGAAAAATAAAACTTCACCCTCACGTAGGAGGCTGTCACAAATTACCCGGCACTTTTCAAGGTAATCACTCTGATAAAAAGGCAACTGATATCAGATATTTCTAGCCCAATTTCTTATTGAGGGTAGAAAATAAGTTCCAGCTAATCACTCTGCCTCATGACAAAATGTCCGATCCCTGTTTGGGTATGTGTCCTTGTGGGGTAAGGTGTTTAAGAAGCAAGATAATCTAAGTGGCTTGCTTCCTGGCACCAAGTTCAAACTAACCTCACATAGTGGCATAGTGCCCAAGACATTTGACGGCTAACTAGAAGGCTGGTGGTTCAAACCCACCAGCCACTCCTCAGAAGGAAGACTGGGCCATCTACTTCCATAGAGATACCGCCTCAGAAATCCGAGGGGTCGCTATGTGTCGAAATTGACTCAACAGCAATGAGTTTGGTTTTTACTTTTTAAGCGACTTGTGTTATGAAGACACAAAGGATGAAACTGCCAATCCTTCTTGCAATAGTGCAACTAGGTAGGTCCTGCACCTTGTTGTTATGTGCCATCGACCCCTCCTTGGGTTTCCAAGGAGGTATCACTACAGAAGTAGATTGCCCAACCTTCCTTCCGAGAAGTGGCTGGTGGGTTTGAACGGCCAGCCTTCTGGTTAGCAGTCAAGTGTCTTAGGCACTATGCTACCAGAGCTCCTGGTCCTGCACCTAGTTGTTCCAAGTCTTCTGAACCTGGGCATTGCATAGGTGCTCAGCTGAAGCAGTAACCTGAGTTCTATAGAATTTTAGGATTTCACCTGCCCAGGTGCCCAAAAACAGCTCTTCAGTGCCTTGGGACCCTTTCTTAGTTTGCCAACCAAGTCAATGCTTGTACCATGGAGACCATATAAAGGACCAGAAAGTAAAATAATCATCCTCTAAACAGAATATTTTTTTCTCACTGGTAGCAATAAGGACATTCAGACCTGATTACACTATTATTTCATAGCAGTGACTTCACTAATGTAATGGTACCACCTAGAACTTCCTCCACTGAGGGGATTCAGAGGGCTAGATTTGGGGAAGTTTTCTCCTGCTTTGCAGCAACAACTCCCTAACTTTTTCCCTCCATGAATTCAGAGGCAGAGTCAGCCAAGGGAGTATCTTTTTTGCAGTTTTCAAATACCTTCCTCAGAAGGAATGGAGGTGGGGGATAAGGGGAGAGAGATACAGAACAGAAAATGTCCAGGTACAAGAGTTTGCTTTAAAGATTATCTGAGCTCCACAGCCTGAGACCCCAAACTCACTACACTAATTAGCAGTAAAGGAGCCCATTTCAACACAACCCAACTATTTCAAGCCAGCACTGCAGAAGGCGGTCAGCATAGTCTGACAAATCTGGGTGCATTTATTTATAGAAGGAGAGGTCCTGCAGAGGTATGTGCTGGCAGACACACTGACCAATGGCTTCTGCTACTGTCTCTAAGTGACAGGACTTTTGTGCAGAAGAGGCAAGAAGGCAGATGACTGGTAGTGTACGCACCTACTATTCCCCCGCTAAAAAGTCCATACTCGGCTACGTTCCTTGTGCTTCTGTGGCCACAAATAAGAGTCAACTCAGAGGAACACAAATCCAATTCCCTGGTCTCAGCTGCATCCTTGTGCAAGTTACATTTTCTCTATCTCATCAACAGTGAACTGTGGGGACTTTGCCACAGAATGGCTTGTTTCTCTCAGTAATGGTCTCTGCAGTTGTTCCCTCTTAGTCTGGAGTCACGTGCAGCCCGATTAGGTTTCTTATTGCCTCACTCCTGCCACGCCTGCAGCACACCTCTCCACTGCTCCAATCTGGGGCAGGCAGAGCACTGCATCTGGAGTCCCAAGTTAGCCTCCAATTGCTGTTCCTTTTCCTTCACAGAAGTCCTACTGCCTTCAAATAGCATGAACTCAAAATATCAATCATTGTGCAGAGCTAAGGTGATAATGCTCACCAGTCCCAGCTTCCAACCCAGTGGAATTTCAGGTGGCACTTTCCCGGACTAACTGGTCACCATTCTCCTCAGCAAAGAGTGCAGACTGGGAAGCTGGCCTGCCTACTGGCTGCACATGCTGCTCTGGTGGCACTAATACAAATCCCTGCACAGAATAGTTCCGTGGCTTCCTAAATGCCCCTAAGACCCCTTATCAGCACAAAACCCAGAGAGTCAGGCCAAGGCACGGGTGGAGGACAGGCCAGCTAGTTTTGCAATCTAAAATTTTTCATCATCCTACCTTTTTGGCAGGCCTTTGAGGGCACAAACCCAGCCCCACAGGACCACACACACAATGGAATGACAGTGACTTCCCTCTGATCCCCTTTATGCAGTCTTCCTAGGTTACAACCCCACCTCCACCACTTATTAGCCCAAGGTCACACAGTTAACAAGTGATAGAAGAAATCTGATGCCAGGCCCCATGTTCACCACAGCAGTAGGTTCAGCCTTTGGGGCAACATGCTGTCTTGATGCTCCTCTCCATGGCGGTAGGGGCTTGCCTAGATGATTCCCAGGGTTCTTTGGGGTCCCAGTTTTGTGGACATAGCTTCTACTCACCGTCAGCCGGCTGCTGGAAGTTGACGTAGGCATAACCCAAGGAGCGGCGGGTGATCATATCGCGGCAGACCCGGATGGACAGCACAGGCCCCGCAGGACTGAACTTTTCATACAGCATGGCCTCGGTGACGTCCGAGTGCAGGTCACCCACGTAGAGGGAGGCCATGGGGTAGCTGCTGGCTGCAGCATTCATCTCCCCGCCCCCCACTACCCCGAGCCCCGCCAGGAGGACTTCTTCTAGGGATCACCACAGGACAAAAGAGGCTCTTCCCCGAGCCGTGGCCCGCGCGGCGGCTCACAGGTGGCAAGAGTGAAGCCAAGAGGCTCTGGAGTAGGCTGGTACACAGAAGACGGAAAACAGGACTTCAGGGACAGCTCATCTGAGACTCTGCAAAACCTCAGACAAAAGGTGCTCAAAAAAACAATATGGCCCTCCCTGGGAGTTTGTAATTTGCAGCTGTCCTGGTTAAAACCTCAAATTTCAAAAAAATATATTAAAATGGGGAATCCCCTTCCAAATTCTAAAAATTCTTCAAGAGGCAACACACAGCGGCCTCCGGGACACGCGTTTCTCTATAAATATAGGCCTCGGGCTCCTGGCGGTTTAAAATTACAACAGCCAGTGGAAGAGGGAAACAAAATATTTGTCTGTGCCGACTCTGCAAGCCCCAGGCAGGCGTGCGCGCAGCCGCCTCCCACGCTGGGCTCCGGGAAGGGCAGCGCGGACACGTGGTGCGCGGGGAGGACGGCGCGCGGGGAGCGAGGACAACCGGTGGGGCCGCGGGGCCGGGCGGGCACGGAGGCTGCCACGCGGCGCGCGCAGACGGGTAGGGCCAGGCGGCAGGCCGGACAGACGGACGCGCGAGGATCGGAACGGAGACGCGTGGACGAGGACAGATTCGAGCGGGCGGCAGGCGGGCGGGCACTGGCTGCTCACCACCGGACCGACAGACGGAGACAGACAGACGTGAAAGTGCGGCGGCGGGCGCGGGGCAGGCCGGAAGCGTGCAAAAGTGACTTCCCTGCGGGTGTTCCGAGGAAGATTCGCCTTTTCTTTTCCTTTTTTTAAGATTTTTAAAGCGTTTTCGGGTTTTTTTTATTTTTTTCTCTTTTTTTCTTCAGGCCGCTGGGCCCGAAAGCGACGGAGGCAGCGGCGACCCGGGGCGGAGAGAGGCGGCTGGGGGAGCCACCGCTCCATTTATACCCGCCCGCCCCGGGCGCTGCTGGTCGAAGGGCGCCTTGCGACCTGGGCGCAGCCGTGCCCGCCCACTCGGCCCGGGGGCCCGAGGCGGGGCGGCCACGCGAGAGCGAGCCTGCGGCCTCGCGGCGCCACAGCGGCCCCTGGTGTGCGGAGGACCGCTCGGTTCCGGGCTTTCACCAGCCCCAAGGCCAATTTTTCCTAATAAATAGTTTATAGCCCCTCCCTCCATCATCCGGGAACGGAATCCATAGGTAATTTAACCACCCACGTGCATAACGTTTAGAAATCAACGTATTGCCCAATGGAAAAATTAAGAAATAAAATAATGTATAATTGAAAAATAGGTGGTTCAGTATGTTTGGGCCAGAATACCCAAGAATACATACTGAAGTTTTCAGAACTGGGACTTAGAGGCAGAATCATTGGCAATGCTCAGCTAGAAAAGCAGTTGCCTCCATAGGTGATGAGATTTTCTGAAAGGATGAACAAATTTTAGTAAATCTTCAATTATAAAAGATGCAATCATTCTTCAATTTACGCAGTAATGGCAGGCCTGGAAATTTAGTTGACATGTAAGGATGAAAAAATACATTTCTGTTTCTATGTACACGGGATTTAATATCTAGGCTTGTTTAATACAAAATGATTTTTCATCTGTATAAGGGTCTGCTAGATTATTTAAAAGTCATGAGGGACGTGGGAAATTTTATGTCATGTGGGACTGTATCCATGCATTGCAAACTATAGTGAAACCTGGGAATGCCAGAATTCGATGGGACTGCCTTGTTTTTCCAAATTGAACAAGTTTTTTGCCTTTGATAGGGTGCAGTCTTGCTACTTTTCTATTGCTCTCAGTTAGTGGAAATACTTGAATTTTCCTTATCTGACAAGTTCCTGCCTTACACATGCTCCAGCATTCCCTTCCTCCACAAGTACCAGGAACTCCAGCGTTAAAAACAAAGCAAAACAAACCCACTGCCATGGAGTCAATTCCAACTCATTGCAACCCTATAGGACAGAGTTGAACTGCCCCATAGGGTTTTCAAAGCTGTAAATCTGTGTGTGTGTGTGTGTGTGTGTGTGATTTGGGTGAAAATTTACAGAGCAAATTAATTTTCCATGCAGCAGTTCATACACATTTCGGTTCATGACATTGACTGCAATTCCCCACAATGTAACACCTCTCTTCTCACTTCCACCCTATAGTTACCTCTTCCCTGTGTCCTTCCTTCCCATGCACTCCTGCCCCTCGAGCTATCTCCATGTGCCTTTTGATTCTCTTATGATTGATCTCTCCAAGGAGTGTATCTACCTGATGTAAACGTTCACTCTATATACCTGTCTATTGTTTGGCTGGAAGTTTCTGGAGTGAGTTCAGTTCTAGACCTGAAGGGTAACTAGGAGCCGTAGTCTCAGGGGTCTCACCAGGCTTTATAAGACCAGTAAATCTGTTTTTTTGTTTGTTTTGTTTTATGATTTTGAGTTTTGTTCCACATTGTTCTCCCACTCTATCTAGGATCTCCTACACCAATCCGCCTTTGAGTAGTTGACAATGCTAGCCAGGCACCATCTAGTTCTTCTGGTCATATAGGATGAGGATCAAATGGTCTCTACTAGTTCCTTGGACTAATTGTTTCCATGTGCCTTTGGTTTTCTTTATTCTTCTTTGCTCTGGATGAGAAGAGACCCATTGTTGCATCTAGATTGCTGCTTACAAGCTTTTAAGACCTCAGCTGCTGCTCACCAAAGTGACTATAAACAGTGGGATGTAGAACAGTTTTTGTGTAGTATGTTATGCCAATTGAGCTTGATGTCCCCCCCCTGTGACCATGGTCCTAAGCCCACAGGTCCAACTACTTGGTCCCTCCAGGTAGCTGGCTGTGGCCAAGAAGCCACCATAACTTGTCCCTTATCAGCTCTACTATACTAAAAACACAAACTCATCACCATCAAGTTGATTCCAATACATAGAAAACCCTTTGGGTTTCTGAG
>NW_006921942.1:4026-5385 GCF_000298275.1 Orycteropus afer afer | reverse complement strand
TGGGTTTGAACTACCAACCTTATGGTTAGCAGCTAAATGCCTTACCCACTACATCACCAATACTCCCTAAGGTCATTAAGTCTTCATGAATATTAACCTCTCCAGCTCAGGGTGGAGTTTTGCCACCATTTTTTATTCATATGATGTATGGAGAAATATGGAACCTTAACGGCACCTGCATAGAGTGTAGGAGTATGTATACCTATGATTTTGTATTACTTCCTGTTTTATAAACTGTATATAAGAGAAGCTTGAAGGAACCTTCCTTGGAGTAGCCTTGGAGGCACTAGCCCAGGCTGTTTCCTTCCTTGGCCAAAGAAATAAAAATGCCTTTCTGTTCTCCCATCTCAGTCTCTTGTTTATTGGCTACAACCAGTCAGGCAGAGCAGAGCCTGGATTTTACCTGGCAGCAAAAGAATTGAAGATGAATGCAAGGGGACAGTAAGGTGATGGCCAACTAAGGTGGTAGCCACAGACATGAAAGAAGTGGCTGAATTTAAGAAATATTTGTTGTTGTTAGGTGCCACCCAATCAATTTTGACTCCTGGTGACCCCATGTGACAAAGTAGAACGTTCCCATAGGGTTTTCTAGGCTATAATCTTTTATGGGAGGAGATCTCCAGGTCTTTCTCCCACAGAGCCAATTGCCTAACCTTTGCACCACCAGGGCCCATTAAGTAATATTTAGATAATATAATTTGTGATTAATTGAATGTGAGAGAGAAGACAATGAGGAGTTAAGAATGGCTCTCACATTTCTAGGAAATCAAGAAAATGTACACCCCACATCTAAACACATATTCATCACATTTAGTCTTAGAGGGGAGAGAGATGCAAAACCTGGACTCCAAGCTGCAATATTTAAACAGTACCTGATCAGGGTTAAAGGCAGAGTGGGAAAAGGCTGGATGAATTATCAGGTCAAATCTGCCCTTGTAGAACAAGAACAACAACAAAAAAAAAAATCCAAACCAGTAACATCCAGTTGATTTTAACTCATGGTGCCATTATGTGTTGCAAAGTAAAATTGTTATTCATTGGGGTTTCAAGGCTGTGTGAGTTTGCCGCTGGGTGAGTTCAAACCACCAACCTTAGGTTAGCAGTGGAACTCTTAACTGTGGAACTCTTAAACTCTTTATGGGATGGGAGTGGAGTATTTTATTTCTTTTCAAAAATAATGTAGGTGTTGTTATGTGCCATTGAGTTGGACTTGACTCATAGCGACCCCTCCTTGGGTTTCAGAGGCGGTGTCACTATGGCAGTAGATTGCCCAACCTTCCTTCCGAGGAGTGGCTGGTGGGTTTGAACTGCCAGCCTTCTGGTTAGCAGTCAAGTGCCTTGGGCACTACGCCACCAGAG
>NW_006921942.1:2588-3196 GCF_000298275.1 Orycteropus afer afer | reverse complement strand
ACACACAGAGCAGTAGCCACAAAAAGTTGATAAATTGGTCTTCATTAAGATTAAGAACTATGTTCTATAAAAGACAACCATTAAAAGTAAAAAGACAAATTCAAAGTGGGGAGCTATATGCAGTACATATATCTGACCAGAAAAAAAAAAAAAAAAGAACGTGTTATAAATTCTAACCTCTAAGACTGTGGTTATAATCCCATTTGGAAATGGGTTGTCTTTGTTATGTTAATGAAATAGGATTAGTGTAGGCTGTGTCTTGAATGAATCTCTTTTGAGATGTAAAAGAGTAAATAAGCAAGCCAGTGAGCAGAGACGGGATAAGAGAGATGCCAAAATGGTGTAGTGCCTAAGGCATTTGACTGCTAACCAGAAGACTGGCTGTTCAAACCCACCATCCACTCCTCAGAAGGAAGACTGGCCGATCTACTTCTGTAGAGATACCACCTGGGAAATCCAAGGAGGGGTCACTATGAGTCAGAACCTACTTGACAGCAGTGAGTTTGGATTTTTTTGGTAAAACACTTGGAGATCTCCAAGCAACGAAGAAAAAAAAGCTAAAGAAACAAGGACCTTCCTCCAGAGCTGACAGAAAGAGTCTTCTAGAC
>NW_006921942.1:0-1388 GCF_000298275.1 Orycteropus afer afer | reverse complement strand
GACTCGATGGCACATAACAACAACAACAACATGCCTACAATGGCAAATTGAAGACGAATGGCGTGGCATTCATATTCACAAAAAATGTTTCAAGATCTATCCTGAAATACAATGCTGTTAGTGATAGGATACTATTTGTATGCCTATAAGGAAGACTAGTTAACATTACTAGGTATTATCGGGTTGCTGTCTTCCAAATTTCTTGGCATAAATGAGTGAGCACTTCCAGTGTTGCATCCATTTGTTGAAACATTTCAATTGGTATTCTGTCAGTTCCTGGACTCTTAATTTTCATGAATTCCTTTAGTGCAACTTGGACTTCTTCCTTCAATACCATCAGTTTTTGATCACATGGTACGTCCTGAGATCATTGAATGCTGACCAATTTTTCCTTCTATGGTGACTGTGTATTCCTTCCCTTTTCATTTGATACTTACTGTATTGTTCAATATTTTGCCCAAAAACCAAACGTAACCCACTGCCATTGAATCTATTCTGACTCATTGTGACCCTATAGGACAGAGTAGAACTGCCCCTTAGGATTTCCAAGGTTGCCAATCTTTATAGAACAGAATGCCTCATCTTTCTTCTCCAGAGCAGCTGGTTGGTTCAAACCATGGACCTTTTGTTTAGCTGCCAAATGCTTTAACCACTGCACCACCAGAGCTCTTCTTACTTTGTCCATAGAATCCTTCAATATTGCAACTCAAGGCTTGGATTTTTTCTTTAGTTCTTTCAGCTTGAGAAATGCCAAGTGTATTGGTTACCTAGTGCCACTCTGACAGGAATATACCACAAATGGGATGGCTTGAACAAACCAGAGTTTATTCTCTTACAGTTTGGAGGCTTTAAGTCGAAGTGCAAAGTGCAAGGCTCTAGGGCCTGGGTGAAAGCCCCTCAACCTTGGGCTTCAGCTCTGCTTCCTGCTCCTGGCCCACTGGAGCTAGAGGCTTTTCTTCGCTCAGCTGCTGGCTGCTGAGACTGACAAACCCAAGATCAGCAAGTAGCAAAGCACAGTCCCAATAGTACCAAACCACACGGCAGGCCATTAATTCAAGTCCGTTAAAAGTCCCAAGATTGGCAGGGCATGGCACGCTACTAAACAACGACTCGGCTATGTGCAGGGTTCAAGCGTGCCATCAGCTAGAGACCAGTCCCAAAGCTGCTGCTTATATACAGGAAGCAGACCATATCCCTAAGTTACCTCATATACATGTGAAAGCTGGACAGTAAATAAGGAAGACCGAAGAAGAGTTGATGCTTTTGAGTTGTGGGGTTGGCAAAGAATACTGAAAGTATCATGTACTGCCAGAAGAATTAACGAATCTGTCCTGGAAGAAGTGCAACCAGAATGCTCCTTGAAAGTGAGAATAGCCAGACTTCATCTC
>NW_006921941.1:3585145-3594314 GCF_000298275.1 Orycteropus afer afer | reverse complement strand
GTTTGTTCCCCAGCCACCGTGCACAGTCCTCCATGCAGTCCTTGGTTAGCAGGGTGATTTTTATGTTAATTCTTAGATCCTACCAGCACTCGGGAATCTCCAAGCTGTCTGTGCCATCAGGATTGCTCAGGATCGCTGCCACGCCGCAGCTCCATATGTCTCCTTTTCGGTATTTTCACACAAATTCTTCTGCTAGTTGGAATTTAGTCCACTTCTATATCCTTCCCATCAAGGCTCAGGGTCCAAGATTATCTTCTGTGTCTGTGTTAATTGGTTTCCCTTTTCTTTGTTGGAGAGGGTCTGTGCAGTCTTTCTGCCTAGTCCACCATGTTGCCGGAACTCCTGCAAATACCTTTTTACAACAACAAAAATGGCAGCTATACACATGGACTTCACCAGATGGAGTACAGAGGAATGAGATTGACACATCTGTGGTAAGAGATGATGGAAAAGCTCAATATCTTCAGCCAAAACAAGGCCAAGAGTGGATTGTGGAACAGACCATCAACTGCTCATATGCAAGTTCAAGTTGAAGACAATTAAAACAAGTCCACGAGAGCCAAAATATGACATTGAATATATTCCTCCTGAATTTAGGGACCATCTCAAAAATATATTTGATGCATTGAACATGCATCAAATGGTTTTCAATGACTGAAAACCAGAGGAATTGTGGGATGACATCAAGAACATCATCCATGAAGAAAGCAAAAGGTCATTAAAAGGACAGGAAAAGAAGAAAAGACCAAAATGAATGTCAGAAGAGACTCTGAAACTTGCCCTTGAATGGAGAGTAGCTAAAGCAAATGGAAGAAATGACCAGAGTGCTTAACAGAAGATTTCAAAGAGCAGCTTGAGAAGACAAAGTCAATTATTATAATGAAATGTGCAAAGACATGGAATTGGAAAGCCAAAAGGGAAGAAGATGCTTGGTATTTCTCAAGCTGAGAGAACTGAAGAAAAGAATTTAAACCTTGGGTTGCAATATTGAAAGATTCTATTGGCAATATGTTGAATGATGCAAGAAGCATCAAATGTAGATGGAAGGAATACACAGAGTCTCTGTACCAAAAAGAATTGATCAATGTTCATACATTTCAGGGGGTGGCATATGATCAAGAACCAAGGGTATTGAAGGAAAAAGTCAAAGTTGCACTGAAGGAAGTGGTGAAAAACAAGGCTACAGGATTTAATGGAATACCCATTGAGATGTTTCAACAAACACATGTCATGCTAGAGGCACTCACTTGGCTATGCCAGGAGATTTGGAAGACAGCTACTTGGCCAACTCACTAGAAGAGATCTGTATTTGGACCCATTCCAAAGAAAGGTAATCCCATAGAATGTGGAAATTATCAAACAATATTATTGGTATCACACACAAATAAAATGTTACTGAAGATAGTTTAAAAACGGTTGCAGCAGTATATTGACAGAGAGCTTCCAGAAATGCAAGCTGGATTTAGAAGAGGATGTGAAATGAGGGAAATCATTCCTAATGTTAGATGGATCTTAGCTGAAAGCAAAGAATACCAGAAAGATGTTTACTTGTGTTTTATTGACTATGCAGAAGCATTAAGTTGTGTGGATCATAACAAATTAAGGATGACATTGAGAAGAATGGGAATTCCAGAACACTTAATTGTGCTCATGAGGGACTTGTACATAGGCAAAGAGGCTGTAATTCGAACAGAACAATGGGACACTGCATGGTTTAAAATCAAGAAGGGTATATGTCAAGGGTGTATCCTTTCACCATACTTATTGAATCTGTATGCTGAGCAAATAATCTGAGAAGCTGGAGTATATGAAGAAGAACATGGCATCAAGATTGGAGGGAGAATCATTAACAACCTGTGATATGCTGACAACACAATTTTGCTTGCTGAAAGTGAGGATGACTTGAAACACTTACTGGTGTATGGATTACACCTCAATATAAAGAAAATACAAATCCTCACAACTGAACAAATTAGCAGCATCATGATAAATGGAGAAAAGATAGAAGTTGTCAAAGATTTCATATTACTTGGTTCTATAATCAACACCAATGAAGGAGCAGTCAAGGTATGACACAACATATGTTGTTGTTGTTAGGTGCCGTCACGTCGTCTCCAACGCATAGCAACCCTATGCACAGCAGAATGAACACTGCCCAGTCCTGCACCAGCTCCATGATCCTTGCTATACTTGAGCCCATCGCTGCAGCCACTGTGTCAATCCATCTCGTTGAGGGCCTTCCCCTCTTTCATATACCCTCCATCTTAACACACAGCATATAGCACCAGCCAAATCTGTTGCAAAAGACCTCTTTCAAGTGCTGAAGAGCTGAAGAGCAAAGATATCTCCTTTAAGACTAATGTGTGCCTTGCTCAAGCCTTGATATTTTCAATCACCTCATACGCATGTGAAAGCTGGACAATGAATAAGGAAGACCAAAGAAAAGTCAATGCTTTTGAGTTGAGGTGTTGGCAAAGAATCCTGAAAGTACCTTGAGCTGCTAAAAGAACTAACCAATCTGTCCTGGAAGAAGTGCAGCTGGAATGCTCCTTGGAAGCAAGAATGGCCAGACTTTGTCTCACCTACTTATGTCATGTTATATGTATGTAAGAAGGGACCATTCCATGGAGAAGGCTGTCATGCATGGTAAAGTGAAGGGTCAATGAAAAAGGGGAAGGCCCTCAACAACAGGGATTGGTACAGTGGGTACAACGATGGGCTCAGATATAGCAAGGATTATGAGGCTGGCACAGGACCGGGCAGTGTTTCATTCTGCTGTACACTGGATCACTAAGAGTTGGAGATGGCTTGATGGCACCTAACAACAATTTACAATTCTGTCACCCTTGTTGTTGTTGTTAAGTGCCATTGAGTCGTTTCCGACTCATAGCGACCCCATGCACAGCAGAACGAAACACTGCCCGATCCCGCGCCAGCCCCACAATCCCTGCTATACTTGAGCCCATCATTGCAGCCACCGTGTCAATCCACCTCGTTGAATGCCTCCCCCTCTTTCGTTGATCCTCCACCCTACCAAGCATGACATCCTTCTCCAGGGAATTCTGTCACCCTTGCCCTCCCTTTATGTTGTTATTATCACAAAATACATCTTTAAACATTGTGTATCAGTTAACATAGGTTTATGAACATTATTTTATACATTTATAATTTAATTCACATAGAAAAAAAAAAGAATAGCTACCAACCAAAAATACACTAATACTGGCTTTTATATTTACTTATGTATTTACCTTTATCGATGTCTTTACTTATTTATGTGGCTTTGAGTAACTACCTAGGTTCCTTTCATTTTAGCTTGAAGGACTCATTTAGCATTTCTTGTATGGCAGGTCTACTAGCAACAAACTCTTCCAGCTTCTTTATCTGGGAATGAGCATTTCTCCTTCATTTTTGAAGGGTAATTTTTGCCAAATATAGAATTATTGGTTAACAGGGTGTTTTTCTTCAGTGCTTTAAACACATCATCCCACTGTCTTCTATCCTCCTTGGTTTCTCATAAGAAATTAGCTGTTGACCTTATTGAGGATCACTTAAATGTGGTAAGTTGTTTCTCTTTGCTATCTTTGACATTCTCTTTGTCCTTGGCTTTCAATGATTTGATTATAATGTTTCTCAGTATAGATCTCTTTGAGTTTATCCTATTTAGATTTCTTTGAGCATCTTGGATGCATATATTCATACATTTCATCACAGGAAGTTTTGGCTATTATTTATTCAATATATTCTTTCTGTTCCTTTCTTTCCTCTTCGTCAGGGATTCCCATTATATATATATGTTTTTATACTTGATAGTATCCCAGAAGTCTCTTAACCTCTGTTCTTTCTTTCTCTTTCTTTCTTTCTTTCTTTGTCTTTCTTCCTTTTTCTTTCTTTCTTCTCTTCACATTGGATAATTTCAATTGACCTATCATTAAGATTATAGATTATTTATTTTGCCTGTTCATATAATGCTGTGAAGCCCTTCTAGTGAATTTTTCATTTCAGTTATTGTACTTTACAAGTCCAGAATTCCCAGCACACAACACCAAGAATGTGGGCCACCATCCTCATAGCTGTAATTGTACTGGAGAGTGGGGAAAGGTAGGTAAGTTAAAGCACCCAAACACTCTCCTAACTCTTCTTTCTTCTTATAGCATTTTTTCTGGTTGTTATAAGTTTTTTATTAGATTACATAGATCCAAAGATGTTTATTCTGATGGTTTTTGTGAGCATAATTCTAGCTTTAGAGGCACATAATTTTATATTTCATCACTCTGCCATTTTTGATGATATCACTGGAATGCTTTTAAGAAGAACTTCTATTAAAAAGACTTTTAAAACATCTCATTACTCTTATTACTAGCTACATACACAATAATAAATGTCTTCAAAAGTCAAAGCAAAAGAAAGATTTTACCCCCAAGTTATGTCCTCACCTCTATCACCCTTCTCAGCCTTTTCACTTTTATAAATCTGTTGGTGATGAACATTGATGTAGAATTAGGCAGCCCTGGATTTGAATGTTGACTTTTTCACTCATTAATGCATATAAGCTCAGCCAAGCATTTCACTTCTCAGTACCTCAGCTTCTCATGTGAAAAATAGGAATGAGAGTGTTGTGAGGATCAAATGACATGATGAAAGCAGAGTACTTTCTTCAGTTCCTGGCTCATTTTAAGCACTCAGAAAATTGGTAAAAATAATTAATTAATTAATTAATTATTCCTTTCCATGACTCTCAAGGATGCTGCTCAAGTTCCTCCCAGCCTCACCAGGACTCTTAAGTCCTGACTGTATTTTGCCAAAGTGTCCCATTCCTTCTAATCTTCCTCACTTGGAGGAATACTTTAAGACAGTGCTATAGAAGCATAAGTGGTAGAGTAAAAAGATGGGAGATCTACTCCCCTCATTTTATAAATGAAGAAATTAAGTTCCACAGATGATGAGCTATTTGCTTAAGATTACATGATGAGTTAAAATGGACCTGGAATTTTAGCTCAGTTATTTTTATTCTCTCCTTGGGGCTGTTTCTACTGGGAAAACTTTACTGGAAGTTTTCCATACCTAGGTCATTTAGGGCATTGTTCCTTGATCCATAGGATGGATGTTGAGAAGGATTGGAGAAACTCTATCAAGTGTCCAATGGTACCATGTCCAAAGGCCTTGTCTTAGTTTTTTAGGACTGCTGTAATGGAATAGGAGCTCTGGTGGCATAGTGCCTAAGCCATTTGACTAGTAACCACAAGGCTGATAATTCAAACCCACCAGCCACTCCTGGGAAGGAAGGTTGGGCAATCTACTTCCTTAGTGATACCACCTCAGAAACCCAAGGAAGGGTCACTATAAGTCGGTTCCAAGTTTGTTTTTTTTGGTTGATAACAGAATATCATACACTGAATGGCTTTTAAGAAAGGAAATTTATTCTCATACTACCGGAAAATAGAAGTCCAAATTAGAGCACTGTCCATGTTGATTTCTTCTAAGGGCTCTGAAAAAGAAACTGTCCCATGCTTCTCTGCTAGCTTCTGGTGGCCAATCCTTGGCATTCCTTGGTTGCATCTGATTCCATTTTCACATCACTGTTCTTCCTCTGTCTCCATCTTTCTTCGTATCTTTTTCTCTTTTATAAAGACACCAGTCATATAGGAATATGACTCATTCTACTCCAGTATGACCTCATACTAAACCTAACTGATAACATCTTCAAAGACCCTATTTTTTAGAAGATACCAGGGGTTAGTTTTCAGCATATCCAATTTTTTTCCCCTAACTTTTTATTGTTATTTGGGTGAAAGCTCACAGAGTATATTAGTTTTCCATTCAATAGCTCATATACATTTTGTTTAGTGACACTGATTACAATTCTCACAACACAACAGCACTCTTCCCATTTCCTCCCTGTGGTTACCATTTCCCTTTGTCCTTCTTTCTTATCCATTCCTACCTTCTAAGTTTTGTCCCTGGGCAAATGCTGCCCTTTTGATCTGTTATAGTTGGTTGTTCTAGGGAGTGTGTACTTTCCTGGTGTTATTGTTGACCTCATAGGTCTGTTGTTTGGCTGCAAATTGAGCCACAGGGGTAAGTTCAGCTCTGGCTTTGAATGGTGACTAAGGGCCTGTCTCAGGGGTTCCACCAGTCTCTATCAACCGGTAAGCCTGGTCTTTCTCTCAATCTCTCTTTCTCTCTCTCTCTCTCTATTACTTTCAGTCTTGTTCCATATTTTTCTCCTACTCTATCTAGGCTCTCTTATTGTGATCCCTTTCAGAGTGGTTGGCAGTAGTAGCCAGGTACTGTCTAGTTCTTCTAGTCTCAGTGTAGTGGAAGCTGAAGTTCCCATGGTCCACTGGTCTTTTGGACTAATTGTTTCCATATATCTTTGATTTTCTTCATTCTTCTTTTCTCTGGATGAGGAGAGAGCAATACTTGCACTTAACATGTTGTTGTTGTTGTTATTTGCCGTAGAGTTGGACCCGACTCATAGCGACCCCTCCTTGGGTTTCCGAGGCAGTATCACTATGGAAGTAGATTGCCCAACCTTCCTTCCGAGGAGTGGCTGGTGAATTTGAACCGCCAGCCTTCTGATTAGCAGTCAAGTGCCTTAGACACTATGCTACCAGAGCTCCTACTTAATATGGCCACTTGCAATTTAAAAAAAAAAAAAAAATGTGATTTGAGTGAATGTTTACAGAGAAAATTCATTTTCTATACAACAGTTCATACACATTTTGTTTCATGATATTGACTGCAATCTCCACAATGCAACTATTCCCACTTCCACTTTGCAGTTACCATTTCCCTGTGTCTTTCTCTCCCATGCATTCCTGCCCTCTGAGCAATCTCCCTGTGCAAATACTGCCCTTCTGATCCCCCCATAGTTGATCATCTAAGGAGTTTACTTACCTGGTATAAATGTTCAACTTATACACCTGTCTACTGTTTGGCTAGGAGCCACAGGAGTGAGTTCAATTCAAGGCCTGATGGATGACTAGGAGCCATAGTCTTGTGGTTTCATCAGTCTCTGTCAGACCAGTAAGCCTGCTCTTTTTTGCTTTTTGTTTTGTTTTATTTTGTTTTGTTTTTTTCACATTTTTCTCCCACTCCATCCAGGATCTCATATTGTATCCCTTTCCCAGTGGTTGACAGTTGTAGCCAGGCACCATCTAGTTCTTCTGGTCTCAGGATCAAGCAGGCAGAAGTCTGCATGGTCTACTACTCCCTTGGACCAGTGGCATCCATGTGTCTTTGGTTTTCTTCATTTGCTTGCAAATTTTAAGGCTCAGTCTCTACTCACCAAAATAGGATTTAGACAACTGTCTTTGTGGACTATGTTATGCTGATTGACCTTGATGTCCCCCATGACCATAGGTCTTGAGCCCACAGGCCCAGTTGCTCATTCCCTCAAAGTATTTGGTTATGGCTAAGCAGTTTTCATAACTTTGTCCCCTGTTAGCTGTACTATATACATGGATATTTTTATAGAATACAGAGCTGTTTCTTAATGTGGCATAGTATTCCATTGTGTGTGTGTGTATATGTCAAAATATCATCTGCCTAGTCTATATATGGGAGCTCTGATAGCGTACTGCCTAAGGCACTTGACTGCTAACCAGAAGGCTGATGGTTCAAACCCACCAGCCATTTCTTGGAAGGAAGATTGGGCAATCTACTTCTGTAGTGATACTGCCTCAGAAACCCAAGGAGGGGTCACTATGAGTTGGACTTGACTTGACAGCACATAACAACAACAACAATCTATATATGGTTGTGGGTAAAGTTCTATTCACCTACTCATACCTGATCATCCTGCCTGTCTACCTATGCATCCATTCATAGATTAATGTAAGGCACTTGACTGCTAACCAGAAGGCTGGTGGTTCAAATTCACCAGCCACTCCTTGGAAGGAAGGTTGGGCAATATACTTCCATAGTGATACCACCTCAGAAACCCAAGGAGGAGTCACTATGAGTTGGGGCTGACTCGATGGCACATAACAACAACAACATTACTGATAACAAAGGATTGTGTACATAATAGTGCTGTCTGTAACTCTTATGCATTTCTCCATGTCCTTCTTTTCCTTAGGGATATTGTGCTGGTCATACTTTTTGTATATTGCCTTTCCCTTCAACCAAATTAATACATGTCTCTTATCTACTTAGTAATTTTCCCTCCCTTCCCCTCCTATCCCTGGTAACCATCAGAGAAATTTTTTTTTTTCTGAATGTAAACATTTCCTTGATTTTTTTGTAATAGTGGATTCATACAATATCTGTTCCTTTGTGATTGATTTATTGACATAATGTTCTCCAAGTTCATCCACATGATGAAGTGTTTCTCAGATTCTTCACTATCCTTTAGTGTTGCATAGTATTCCATTTGTGTATGTACAATAAGTTTGTGGTATGGCATAGAACAACACTCCAGGAATTGATGAAATACCCATTGAGATGTTTCAACAAATGTATGCCCTGCTGGAGGCACTCACTCGTCTATGCCAAGAGATTTGGAAGACAGCTACCTGGCCAACTGACTGGAAGAGATCCATATTTGTACTCATTCCAAAGAAAGGCGATCCTACAGAATGTAGAAATTATCAAACAATATCATTAATATCGCACACAAGTAAAATCTTACTGAAGATAATTAAAACATGGTTGCAGCAGAACTTCCAGAGGTGCAAGCTGGATTCAGAAGAGGATGTGAAGTGAGAGATATCATTGCTGATGTCAGATGGATCTTGGCTGAAAGCAAAGAATACCAGAAAGATGTTTACTTATGTTTTATTACTATGCCAAAGCATTTGATTGTGTGGATCATAACAAATTGTGGATAACAATGAGAAGAATGGGCATTCCAGAACACTTGATTGTACTCATGAGGATCCTGTACATAGACCAGGAGGCTGTCTTTTGAATAGAAAAAGGGAACACTGCATGGTTTAAAATCAAGAAGGGAGTGCATCAGGGTTGTATCCTTTTGCCATACTTATTCAGTCTGTATGCTGAGCATAAAATCTGAAAAGCTGGACTATATGAAGAAGAACATGGCATCAGGATTGGAGGAAGAATCCTTAACAACTTGCGATATGCTGATGACACAACTCTGCTTGCTGAAAGTGAGAATGACTTGAAGTACTTACTGATGAAGATTGAAGAATACAGTCTGCAG
>NW_006921941.1:3582764-3584565 GCF_000298275.1 Orycteropus afer afer | reverse complement strand
GCCCAGCCACTCAACCAGACCCAGCCAGGTTGACACACAAATATAACTACCACAAAGCAGCATTATGATAAATGCAGAAAAGATTGAAATTGTCAAAGACTTCACATGGCTTGATTTTACAATTGACGCCAATGGAAGCAGCAGTCAGGACATCAGATGATGTATGACACGGGGCAAATAAGCTGTAAAGGACCTCTTTCAAGTGCTGAAGAGTAAAGATGTCTCCTTAAGGACTAAGGTATGCCTGACACAAGCCATGGTATTTTCAGTCACCTCATATGCATGTGAGAGCTGGACAATGAATAAGGAAGACCAAAGAAGAATTGAAGCTTTTGAGCTGTGGTGTTGGCGAAGAATGCTGAAAGTACCATGGACTATAAAAGAACTAACAGGTCTGTCCTGGAGGAAGTGCAGCTGGAATGCTCCTTGGAGGCAAGAATGGCCAGACTTCGTCTCTCATACTTTGGTCATGTTGTCAGAAAGGACCATTCCCTGGAGAAGGATGTCATGCTTGGTAAGGTGGAAGGCCAACGAAAGAGGGGAAGGCCCTCAATGAGATGGTTTGACACAGTGGTAAGTGGCTATGGGCTCAAGTATAGCAAGAATCATGGAGCTGGCTTAGGACTGAGTGGTATTTCATTCTGCTTTGCATAAGGTCACTATGAGTCAGAGATGACTCAACAGCACTTAACAACAATATAGTTTATTTATCCATCCCTTCATGGGCACTCTGGTTGTTTCCATCTCTTTGCTATTGTGAAGTGCTGTGATGAACATGAATGTGTATATGTTCCAGCTCTCACTTCTTTAGGATCTACATCTAATGGTGAGATTACTAGATCAACTGGTATTTCTATTTCCAACTTTTTAAGGAAGAGCCATACCATTTTCCACAGTGATTGCACCATTTTACAGTCCCACCAGCAGTGTATAATAGCTACTATTATTCATCAGCATTTGTTGTTTTCTGCCTTGTTGAACTTTGCTATTATTGCTGGGTTGAGATGGTGTTCTGGTTACTTAGTGCCACTCTGACAAGAATATACCACAAATGGGATGGCTTTAACAAACAGTAGTTTATTCTTACAATTTGGAGGCTTTAAGTCTGAGTTCAAAGTGCCAGGCTCTAGGGGCTGGGTGAAAGCTCCTCAACCTTGAGCTTCAACTCTGCCTCCTGCTCCTGGCCCACTGAAGCTGGATGCTTTTCTTCACTCAGCTGCTAGCTGCTACTGCTGACAAGCCCAATGTTGACAAGTAGAAAGGCACAGTCCCGATGTTGCCAAACCACAAAGCAGGCCATTCACTCAAGTCCATTGAAAGTCCCAAGGTCAGCAGAGCATGACAGGCTGCTGAATAAGAACTTGGCTACATGTAGGGTTCAAGCATGCCATAAGCTAGAGACCATTCCCCCATGTCTTCTCCTTATATACAGGAAACAGACCACATCCCAAAGGCAACTACTCAGCTGCCCACAGTAGATTCCACCATAGAGTTGATTATCAGTCTCATCATAGGGAATACTACTACATCAAGCTGCCCAGCCACTCAAGTAGGCCCAACCAAGTTGACATACAATCTTTACTACCACAGATGGTATCTCATTTTTATTTTGATTTGCATCTCTCTAGTGGGTAATGAAAGAATTCACGTTGCTTGGTTCTACAATCGATGCCAACGGAAGCAGCAGTCAGGACATTAGACGACGTGTAGCATTAGGAAAGTCAACTGTGAAGGAACTGTTTCAAGTGCTGAGGAGCAAGGATATCTCCTTGAGGACTAAGGTGCACCTGACACAAGCCAT
>NW_006921941.1:3575816-3582199 GCF_000298275.1 Orycteropus afer afer | reverse complement strand
CCCACCAGCCACTCCTCAGAAGGAAGATGGGGCAATCTACTTCCATAGTGATACTGCCTCAGAAACCCAAGGAGGGGTCGCTATGAGTTGGGTCCGACTCAAGGGCACATAACAACAACAACAACAGTGAGTAATGCCACATTCTTCTTCATATAATCTGGCTTCTCTGATTATTTGCTCAGCATACAGATTGATTAAGAGTGGTGGAAGGATACATTGACTCACACCTTTCTTGATCTTAAACCATCCAGTATCCCCTTGATCTTTTAGAATGACTGCCTCTTGTTCTATGTACAAGTTCCTCATGAGTACAATTAAGTGTTCTGGAATTCTCATTCTTTGAAGTGTTATCCATAATTTGTTATGATCCACACAGTCAAATACCTTTCATAGTAAATAAAAAACAGGTAAACTTCTTTCTGAGATTTTTTGCTTTCAGCCAAGATCTATCTGATAGCAGCAATGATATCCCTCATTCCACATACTCTTCTGAATCCAGCTTGCATTTCTAGAAATTCCCTGTCAATATACTGCTGCAATAATTTTTTAATTATCTTCAGCAAAATTTTACTTGCATGTGATATTAACAATATTGTCCAATAATTTCCACATCTGTTGGATCACTTTTCTTTGGAATGGGCACAAAAATGGATCTCTTCTAGTCAGTTGGCCAGGTTGTTGTCTTCTAAATTTCTTGGCATCAACAAGGAGTGCCTCCAGCACTGCATCTGTTTTTTGAAATATCTTGTTTTGGTTATTTCGCGCTGCTGAACAACAGCGTGGCTACGTGCAGGATTCAAGCATGTAAAAAAGCTGTAGAGAACTGCCAAAGCTTCTCCTTATATACTGGAAGCAGACCACATCCCTAAAGCAACTACTCATCTGCTCATGGCAGATTCCACCATGGAGTTGATTGCCAATCTCATCATGGGGAATAACTACCACCAGCTGCCCAGCCACTCAAAATCAACCCCAGCCAAGTTTACATATAACTTTAACTACCATCCATCTCAATTCCATCAATACCTGGGGCCTTGTTTTTCTCCAATTCCTTCAGCATGGCTTGGACATCTTCCTTCAGTACCACTGGTTCTTGATAATAAGCTCTCTCCTGAAATGGCTATACATCAACCAACTCTGTGTTTTCCTTCCATCTTTTTTTTTTTTAATGTTTCCTGCATCATTCAATATTTTGCCATTGTTGTTGTTGTTGTTGTTATGTGCCGTCGAGTCAGCCCTGACTCATAGCGACCCCTCCTTGGGTTTCCAAGGCAGTATCACTACGGAAGTAGGATTGCCCAACCTTCCTGATGGGTTTGAACCGCCAGCCATCTGGTGAGCAGTCAAGTGCCTTAGCCACTATGCTACCAGAGCTCCCATTAGAATCCTTCAATATTGCAAACCGAGGCTTGAGTTTTTTTCTTCAGTTCTTTCAGCATGAGAAATGCTGAGCGTTTCTTCCCCTTTGATTTTCTGTTTTCAAGCCTTTGCACATTTCATTATAATACTTTATTTTGTTCTCTTGAGCTGTCCTTCAAAATCTTCTGTTCAGATCTTTTACTTCATCATGTCTTCCATTAGCTTTAGCTACTCTCCTTTCAAGAGCAAGTTTTAGAGTCTTTTCTGATATCCATTTTGGTCTTCTCTTCCTTTCCTTTCTTTTTATGACCTTTTGTTTTCTTCATGTATTATGTTCTTGATGTCATCTTACAACTCATTTGGTCTTCAGTCACTGGTGTTCAATGCTTTAAATCTATTCTCCAGATGGTCTCTAAATTCAGGTGGAATATATACTAAGGTTATACATTGTCTCTCATGAACTTGTCTTAATTATCTTCAGCTTCAACTTAAGCTTGTGTATGAATGATTGATGGTCTGATCCACAGTCCTCTGGCCTTGTTCTGACTAACGATGACTGTCTAGACCCTGGAGAAGGGTATCATACAGGGTAAAGTGGAGGGTGAGTAAAAAAGGGGAAGGCCTTCAATGAGGTAGACTGACACTGTGGCTGCAACAATGGGTTCACCCATGGGCAGCGATTGTGAGAGTGATGCAGGACCAGACAGTATTTGATTCTGTTGTACATAGGGTCACTATGAGTTAAAACCAACTCGACAGCACGTAACAACAACAACAGTGGCTAATGATCATGAGCAATTCTTCATGTGTTTGTTGACTGCCTGAATATCTTCTTTGGTCAAGCATCTGTTCATGTCCTCTGCCCATTTTTTAATTGGATTGTTTGTCTTTTGTGGTTGAAGCGTTGAACCTTTCTATAAATTTTAAAGTTAAATCTCTTGTCAGATATGTCATTGCCAAATATTTTTCCCCAGTATGTATGTTCTGCTTTCACTCTCTTGGAGAAGTCTTTTGATGCATATAAACATTTAACTTTAAAAGGTATTATTCATCTAGTTTATTTTCTCCTGTCTGTGTGTTTTTGGTTATGTTTCAGAGTCTTTTTTTTTTTTTTTTTTGGTCATAAATTAGAGCCCTTAAGTTTACTCATATTTTTTCTTTGATGATCTTAATAGGTTTTACATTCAGGTCTTTGATCCATTTTATTTTATTTTATTTGCAGTGTTTCCTGTCCTCCCCTCCTCTTTGATCCATCTTGAGTTAGTTTTTGTACATGGTATGAGGTATGGATCTCATTTCATTTTTCTTCAAACAGATATCTAGTTTTGTCAGCACAATTTGTTAAAGAGACTGTCTTTCCCCATTTAATGGATTCTAGTCTTTTGTCAAAGATCAGCTGTCCATCAAAACAAAACAAAAAAAAAATAGCCAAACTCACTGCCATGAAGTCAATCTTGACCCATAGTGACCCCTTGTTGGGTTTCTGAGACTTGCTTTTTAGCCTAACATAGTGTCTATTTCAGAGAATGAGTCATGTGCACTGGAAAAGAATGTACATTGCATTTTATTGGGTAGAATGTTCTGTATATGTATATGAGGTAAAGTTGATTGATTGTGTTGCTGATATCTTCTGTATCTTTGCTGAGTTTCTTTCTAGTTGTTCTGTCCTTTATCAAAAGTTGTGTGTTAAATTCTTTTACTACTATTGTAAAGTTCTCTATTTCTTTTTTCAATTCTGTTAATATCTGCTTTACGTATTCTGGTGCTCTTTCATTGGGTATATACATATTTATTATGATTATACCTTCTTGCTGGATTGACATTTTTATCATTATATAATGCCCTTGGGTATGTACGTGAGAGCTGGACAATGAATAAGGAAGACCGAAGAAGAGTTGATGCTTTTGAGTTGTGATGCTGGCGAAGAATGCTGAAAGTACCATGGACTGCTAAAAGAACTAACAGATCTGTCCTGGAGGAAGTGCAGCCAGAATGCTCCTTGGAAGCAAGAATGGCCAGACTTCATCTCACCTACCTATTTTGGTCATGTTGTAAGAAGGGACCATTCCCTGGAGAAGGATGTCATGCTTGGTAGGGTGGAGGGTCAACGAAAGAGGGGGAGGCCTTCAACGAGATGGACTGACATGGTGGCTGCAATGATGGGCTCAAGTATAGCAGGGATTGTGGGGCTGGCGCGGGATCAGACAGAGAAGAGGTAACTATGGGGAGGACGTGGGAGGGGAGCTGTTGCATTGTGGTAAATTGTGATCAGTGGCATGAAACAAAGTGTATGTGAACTGCTATATGGAAAGTGAATTTGCTCTGTAAATTTTCACCCAAATCACAATAAAAAAATAAAGTATACCCACAAAGAAAAATTAATACTGTAATTCTCATCTTTTTTCATTCCTATTAGTGTAATATAGTTTTTTTTTTTTTTAATTCATGTTTATGTTTGTATCTAAGATGAGTCTCTTGTAGGCAGCATAGTTTTGGGTCTTGTTTTCTTTCCATTCTGCCATTCTGTTTCCCTGGACAAATGCATTTAATCTGTTCACATTCAGTGCAATTACTGATAGGTATGAATATACTGTTGTCTTTTGTGTGTGTGTTTTTTATTGTGATGATGATGATTTCTTTCTTCCAAATATTTTTCTGTGCTGAGTTCATTTTGTTATCAGATTTTCTTCATTGTCGGTTTTGTGTTTATTAGGTTCTTATGTTTTCTTCTTTCTTATTTTTGTTAGAAAACTTATTAATTTTCTTTGTGTTTATCTTATAATTAATTTTTATTTTCCTAAGTTTGAAATAGGAGCTCTGGTAGCATAGTGCCTAAACCACTTGACTGCTAACCAGAAGGCTGGTGGTTCAAACCCACCAGCCACTCCTCAGAAGGAAGGTTGGGCAATCTACTTCTGTAATATACTGCCTCAGAAATCCAAGGAGGGGTCGCTATGAGTTGGGTCTGACTTGACACCACATAATAAGAACAACAAGTTTGAAATAAACAAACAACAAGTTTGTTCTATACTGATATTGTCCTAACTTCTTCTCCATTTGGAAGTCCATCAATTATACCATTTATTCCCTCTTTTTGCTTTGTAGTTATTATCATTTACAGGTTAATGCCTCTAGTTCTCGATTTTCAGTCCTTTTCTGAGTTGATTTCTGGGCAATGTTGTCATGTCTTACTCTGAGATTTTTGTCTTCTGTTGATTTTCTGTCCAAAGGAGTCCTTTTAGCACTTCTTGTAAGATTGGTCTGGTTTTTACAAATTTCTTTAATTTCTGTTTACCTCAAAATGTCCTAATTTCACCATCATATATGAAGGACACCTTTGCTGGATACAAAATTCTTGTTTGGATTTTTTTTTTTTTTCTTTTAGTGTTTTATATATGTCATCCTTCTTGCCTGCATGGTTTCTGCTGGGAAATCAGTGCTTAGTCATATTGGTTGCTTTTTGTAGGTAACCTTTCAATATTACCAAAATGCTCTTAAGATTCTTTGTCTTTGGTTTTGGAAAATTTGATTACGCTGTGTCTTAATGACTTTCTTTTGGGGTCTACCCTATATGGGGTTCATTGAACTTCTTAGATGGAAATCTTTTTGTCTTTCACGATATTTGGGAAGTTGCCTACTAACAAGTCTTCAACAATTTTCTTTGTGGTTTTCTTTATTTATTTCCTTGCCTCTTCCTGTTCTGGAATTCCAATCACACGTAGATTATTCTTGATGTTACCTCACATAATTCTTAGGCTTTCTTCATTCTTTTTCTGAGTTTTCCTCATACAAACTGATATCAAGGGATTTGTTGTCAAGGGATGTCTTCTAGCTGGAAAATCTGTTCTTTGGTTGATTAGAGTCCACTCTGTTGTCTTTCCAACGGGGTATCTATGTCCATAATTTTAGTGTTAGTCTTCTGGATTTCTAATTGCTGTTTTGTATGATTTCTAATTCTCTATTAATTTTGTCATTTGGCTCATGTATTGTTTTCCTGAATTCTTCTAGAATATTGTCTAGCTTTTCTTTATTTTCTATGAGTTTTTCTTGAGCTCTTGGAAGGATACATATAATCTCTTTTTAATTCCTTATAAGGTGGTTCTATTAACTGTTCTTTTTGAAGGAGGTTTCCTAGTTCTTTATAGCTGGCTAATAATGTAGATAAAGTGCATGGCACCCTTGTGGGGATGGGACCATGCAAATAAGGTGTATGGAACCCTAAATTGAAGATTGGTCAGTTTTGCCATCCACTAGGCTTAATATGAGCCATCCCAGAGGAGGAAGGGGACAGGGAATCTGATGACCACCAAGAAGAAGAGACAGGAGCAGAATGCATCCTTTGGACTCAGGGTCTCAGCACAGGGAACCTCCTCAATCCAGGAGGCAGAGCTGTAACACCCGAGAGACAATGAGAAGCTTGTTGTTGTTTGTTATGTGCTGTCAAGTCAGCCCCGACTCATAGTGACCCCTCCTTGGGTTGCCAAGGAAGTATCACTATGGAAGTAGATTGCCCAACTTTCCTTCCGAGGAGTGGCTGGTGGGTTTGAACTGCCAGCCTTCTGGTTAGCAGTCAAGTACCTTAGGCAGGAGAAGCAGTGATAGGGAAATGGTGACATCAAAGGCAGCACAACCAGGAAAGCAGTGGGAGATGGCATGGTGGGTTTCCTGGACTATGGAATGAGAAAGCTGACCACCTTTGGGCTGAGACTTACCAGTGGAGTAGGGTGCCTATGGGCACTCATAGCAAAACTAAAAGAGTTTTGTAACAATTACCCAAGAAGGGTAGAGGCCAAGGGGCTATGGAATCAAGAGGCCAAGGACCAGAGAGAGTCAAGCCTGTAGGCACTGATGAAAAGAGGCTGTCTTGATTGAAGAACTGTATACTGAGTAATTTCTGATCCTGAATTGTAACCTGTTACTTCACTAATAAACTCTATAATTGTGAGTACAATCTGTGAGTTCTATGAGGCCATTGCAACAAATTATCAAACCCAGCATAGAAGTAGAGAGTGCTTCAGGAAGAA
>NW_006921941.1:3573926-3575319 GCF_000298275.1 Orycteropus afer afer | reverse complement strand
CAGATTCCTGTAATGGTAGGACTTAAGAATTAACCTAAAAATCACCCTGCTAGCCAGGGACTGCATGGAGGACTGTGCACGGTGGCTGGGGACCAAACGGAGAAGGTGAAGAGAAAGGTGGGCTGAGCTGTGGACTTTTGCCGGTCCAGAAGACATCACCATTCTGAAGATTTAAAAAGTGGCTTGACTATTTTGGATATTTAAAGAGACAGCGCTCTCGCAGATTTCTAGGGCTTAAGAACACGTTCTGCTTTCCAGCAACCCCAAGGACACTTGGGGCCTGCAAGACTGAAAAGGTATGACATTCTTCTTGATACTACACTCTACACCCACTTCGTGAACAGAGGTGTGGCCATCCCCACTCCCACCTACCTTCTGAGCCCACAGGAACTCCATCACAGTCAGTGTGCTAACACAGAGCCTGGGTGCCCTACCCAGTCCTCCACCAATTTTTTCTTTTTTTCTTTTTTTTTTCTTTCTTTTTACTTTTTTTCTTTTTTCCAGTGATTAGTTTGCTTGTATTTGTCCATTTCAAACCAACTAATACTATTAATACTTTTGTCCATTTTATTACTATTCTTAATTTTCCTCTCCCAGGTCCCAGTTTTCACCATTTATTTTTCCCTGTGCCTGGTTGAAATTCTGCCCCCTGCAATTTAAGGTTGTTTTTTTTTTCTTTTCCCCCCTTTTTTTCTCTCATGACTAACCCCATTCCTTGTTTTTCTTTTTGCATACTTCCTATTTTTTTTCTTCATTTATTATTCTCCTTCCCTACTTTCTTTTTTTCTTCTTAGTGCTCTATCCCCAGATATTGCAGGTTTGCTTGTTTTTTCCTTTTTTTTTCCCTTTTCTCTTTTTTTGATTACTGTTCCTATGTGATTACATGGGGTGTTTTTCATCCATGACCTTTAAGCTTTTTGATAGTTATTCAATTGTAATTTGTGTCTAACTGAGTGGGAGACAACAACAGTCCGCATAAGACACACTACAGCCACACATCCTGCGACTTCACTTAATGAGCGAGAGACACTTCCTCCTTCTCCACCAACGGGCCAATGATAAAAAATCACCAAGAAAAGCCTGACCCACCCTTGGCTGCTCTTCATGAACAGTTAACAGAGATCTAAATACAACAACATCATGATGCCTCGGAAGCAACAGACCATCAGAGTCCACACAAGGAAGCAGGATAAAGTGGTAGAAACAAGGGAGCACAATACAGACCCAGAATACATCCCTGAGGAAGAAGCAGCATTGGAACTCTCTGATAAGGAATTCAAAAGAATTATCTTTACGTATCTTCAAAGGATTGAGAGACAGATCAAAGAAAACACAGAAAAAACCTTACAAGAATTTGGGAAGAAAATACAAGAACAAAATGAAAAATTAGAAA
>NW_006921941.1:3535730-3547793 GCF_000298275.1 Orycteropus afer afer | reverse complement strand
CTTGGTAGGGTGGAGGGTCAACGAAAGAGGGGGAGGCCTTCAACGAGATGGACTGACACGGTGGCTGCAATGATGGGCTCAAGTATAGCAGGGATCGTGGAGTTGGCACGGGATTGGGCAGTGTTTCGTTCTGCTGTGCATGGGATTGCTATGAGTTGGAAATGACTCTATGGCACCTAATAACAATGACGACAATATGACATCTGATATTTTGACTGCTGCTTCCATTGCTGTTGATTATAGAACCAAGTAATATGGAGTCCTTGACAACTTCAATTTTTCTCCATTTATCATGATGCTGCTTATTGGTCCTGTTGTGAGGATTTTTGTTTTCTTTATAATGAGGTGTAATCTATACTGCAGACTATAGTCTTCAATCTTCCTCAGTAAGTGCTTCAAGTCATCCTCACTTTCAGTGAGCAAAGTTGTGTCATCTGCATAACATAGGTTGTTAATGAATCTTTCTCCAATCCTGATGCCACGTTCTTCTTCATATAGTCCAGCTTCTTGGATTATTTACTCCACACAGAGACTGAATAAGTATGGGGAAAGGATGCAACCCTGATGCACTCCCTTTTTTATTTTAAACTATGCAGTGTCCCCTAGGTTGTTTGAATGACAGCCTCCTGGTACGTACAGGTTCCTCATGAGCACAATTAAGTGTTCTGGAATTCACATTCTCAATGTTATCCATAATTTTTTATGATCCACACAATCAAATGCTTTTGCATAGTTAACAAAACACAAGTAAACATCTTTCTGGTATTTTTTGCTTTGAGCCAAGATCCATCTGACATCAGCAATGATATCACTCATTCCACATCTTCTTTTGAATCCAGCTTGCATTTCTGGAAGTTCTCTGTCCATAGACTGCTGCAACCATTTTTGAATTATCTTCAGTAAGATTTTACTTGTGTGTGATATTAATGATATTTTTCGATAATTTCTACATTCTGTGGAATCACTTTTCTTTGGAATAGGTACAAATATAGTAATATCACCTCGTGTACTTTGGTCATCTTGTCAGAAGGGACCGTTCCCTGAAAAAGATATCATCCTTGGTAAAGTAGAAGGTCAGTAAAGAAGGGAAAAACCCTCAATGAGATGGATTGACACAGAGGCCACAGTGATGGGCTCAGGTACAGCAAGAATTATGGGGCTGGCACAAGACCAGGCAGTGTCCACAACTCAAAGGCGTCAACTCTTCTTCAGTCTTCCTTGTTCATTGTCCAGCTTTCACATGCATATGAAGCAATTGAACATACCATGGCTTGGGCTAGGCACACCTTAGTCTTCAAGGAGACATCTTTGCTCTTCAGAGTAATGCAACCTCAGAAACCCAAGGAGGGGTCAGTATGAGTCATTGTGATGAGACAACTCAATGGCAGTGAGTTCAGTTTTTTTGTATGTTGTGTATAATGAAGTCTTGATCTATGTAGCTGTGGATGTGATGCTGCTTTGAAATAAAGTTCTTCATGTTCATGAAGTCATACCAGAGTATGTTGTTGTTGTTAGGTGCCATCAAGTCAGCTCCAACTCATAGTGACTGTGGTAGTTAAGGTTGTTGTCAACTTGACTGGCCCTGGTTGAGTGATGGGGCAGCTGGATGTAGTTCCTCCTCATGGTGAGACTGGTAATTAACTCCATGGTGGAATCTCTTGGAGCAGCTGAATAGCTATTTTATGGATGTGGTCTGCTTCCAGTATATAAGAAACAACTCTGAGGAAGGGCTCCAGCTTATGGGACACTTGAAACCTGCATGTAGCCAAGTTGTCATTCAGCAGCCTGCCATGCTCTGCTGCTCTTGGAATTTTCAATGGACTTGAATTAATGGCCTGCCATGTGGTTTGGTAACACTGGGACTGTGCCTTTTTACTTGTTGACCTTGGATTTCTTAGCCTCAGCAGCCAGCAGCTGTCTGAATGAAGAAAAACCTCTAGCTTCAGTGGGCCAGGAGCAGGAGACAGAGCTGACGCCCAAGGTTGAGGGGCTTTCAACCAGCCCCTAAAGCCTGGCATTTTGAACTCAGACTTTAAGCCTCCAAACTGTAAGAGAATAAACTCTTGTTTGTTCAAGTCATTTTCCATTTGTGGCATATTCCTATGACATATTCCATATTTGGGCACTAGGTAACAAAAACAGTGACCCTATATACAACAGAATGAAACACTGCCCAGTCCTGTGCCATCCCCACAATCCTGGCTATACCTGAGCCCATCATGTGGCCTCTGTGTCAACCCATCTCATCGAGGACCTTCCCCTTCTTCATTGACCTTCCACTTTACCAAGCATGATATCCTTCTCCAGGGAATGGTCCCTTCTGACAACTTGACAAAAGTAGGTGAGACAAAGTCTGTCCATTCCCTTCCAAGCAGCATACCAGCTACACTTCTTCCAGGACAGATTTGTTAGTTCTTTTGGCAGTCTATGGTACTTTCAGTATTCTTCACCAACACAACAACTCAAAAGCATTAACTCTTCTTCTGTCTTTCTTATTCATTGTTGAGCTCTCGCATGCATATGCAGCAATTGAAAATACCATGGCTTGGGTTAGGCACACCTTAGTCTTCGAGGAGACATCTTTGCTCTTCAGTACTTGAAAGAGCTCTTTGGCAGCAGATTTGCCCAGTGCAATATGTCATTTGATGTCCTGACTGCTACTTCTATTGGTGTTGATTGTGGAAACAAGTAATATGAAATCTTTGACAACTTCCATCTTTTCTCCATTTATTGCAATGCTGCTTATTGGTCCAGTGGTGAGGATTTTCATTTTCTTTATGTTCAGATGTTCTCCATACTGCAGACTGTAGTCTTTAATCTTCATTAAAGGATATAATTCCCTAGGGCTGTTGCAATAAAATACCACAAAATGAGTGGCTCTTAAAGAATAGAAATTAAATTTATTTTCTCACAGTTCTAGTAGCTAGAAGTACAAATCAGAGTGTCAGCTTTTTCAATCCTTTCTGAGGGCTTTATGAAAAGAACTGTTCCACACCTCTCCCAATTTCTGGTAGCTACCAGAATCCTTGGTATTCCTTTGCTTGTAAATGATCCTCACATGATTCCCCTTAGGTGTGACTGTGACTCTGTTTCTATGTCTGTTCTCCCTTTTTATAAAACACCATTCAGAAGGTATTAGAATTAAGACCCACCCTACTTCAGTATGACCTCCTTTAACTTAACTGATTTAAAAAAAAAAAAAAAGAGAGAAAACACTTACTTCCACGAAAGGTCACAGTTGCAGGGATTAGAACTTTTGGGGGGCACAATTCAATCCATAGCATAGGACCTGCTCAATCTCTCAAAATCTGTAAATTTCCCAAACCCTTGTTCATTCTCCATAGAAGAAGAGCTCATTGATTATATTCAGGCAGACAATATTGCTAGCTTATTTTCTCCAGGACCTCCACATGTTGCTTCCTCTTCCTGAAATAATTTCCTACTCTCTTTTTCTAGTTACTAGACTCCCTAGATATAAAGGGTCAAGCCCTTGGCTACTAACCAATAGATTGACAGTTCCAACTTACAAAAGGAGCCTCAGAAGATAGGCCTGGACATCTGCTTCTGAAAGACCACAGCCTTGAAAACCCTATGGAAAAACCAAGTTCTACTCTGCACACATGAGTCAATTTGATGGCAACTAGTTTTTGTTTTTGTTTGTTGTTTTGTTTCTTGGGTTGGTTTTGTTTTGCTTTGTTTTACTTCTGTTCTTTTTTTTTTCCTAGTTAATTCCTATTCATCTTTGAGATCTCACCTCAAACATCATTTCTTCAGTAACTCCTTCACTCATCTCCCCTTTACCATGCCCCATGTCTGATGCTCAGACGTCCTGCTCAGTCTTCTAATCTTTCCATACGCTGCAACTCTCTAGTCCTGCTCAGCAGGCCTGAGGCTGAGTCCACACTGTTGTTGGTAGGCACTATTGAGTCAGCTCCAATTCGTAGCGAACATATGTAAAACAGAACGAAACACTGTCCAGTCCTGCACCATCCTCACTGTCCTTGTTATGCTTGAGCCCATTGTTGCGGCCACTGTATCAATTCATCTCTTTTAGTGTCTTCCCTTTCTTTGATGAACCTCTACCTTGCCAAGCATGATATCCTTCTCCAATGAATGGTCCCTTCTGCCGACATGACCAAAGTAGGTGAGACAAAGTCTGGCCATTCTCATTTCCAAGGAGTATTCCGGCTGCACTTCTTCGAGGACAAATTTGTTCATTCTTCTGGCAGTCCACAGCATTTTCAGTATTCTTTGCCAGCACCAAAATTCAAAGGCATCAAGTCTTCTTCAGTCTTCCTTATTCATTGTCCAACTTTCACATGCATGTAAGACTATTGTAAATACCGTGCTTGGGTTAGGCACACCTCAGTCTTCAAAGCGACATCTTTTCTCTTCAACACTTTAAAGAGGTCATATGCATGCACCCAGGAGCTCTGGTAGCATAGTGCCTAAGGTACTTGACTGCTAACTAGAAAGCTGGTGATTCAAACCCACCAGCCACTCCTCGGAAGGAAGGTTGGGCAATCTACTTCTGTAGTAATACTGACTCAGAAACCCAAGGAGGGGTCGCTATGAGTCAGATCCGACTTGATGGCAAATAACAACAACATGCATGCACCCAAATCACAATAAATAAATAAAAAGACAGTAAGTAAATTTGAAGGGAAAAAAAGGTCATTTGCAGCAGATTTTCCCAGTGCAATACAATGTCTGATTTCCTGACTGCTGTTTCCATGGATGTTGACTGTGATTCAAGTAAAATGAAATCCCTAACAACTTCAATCTTTTCTCCATTTATCATGATATTGTTATTGGTCCCACTCTGAGGATTTTTGTTTTCTTTGTATTGAGATGCAATCCATACTGAAGACTGTACTCTTTGATCTTCATTAGTAAGCATTTCAAGTCATCTTCCAGAGGGCTGGTGGTTCAAACCCATCAGCCACTCTTCAGAAGCAAGGTTGGGCAATCTACTTCCTTAGTGATACTGCCTCGGAAACCCAAGGAGGGGTCGCTATGAGTCAGATCCTACTCAATGGCCATGGGTTTTGTTTGGTTTTTTGGTTTTCAAGGCATCTTCACTTTCAGCAAGCAAGTTTGTGTCATCTACATATCACAGGTTGTTAATGATTCTTCCTCCAATCCTGATGCCATGTTCTTCTTCAAACAGTCCAGTTTCTCAGATTATTTACTCAACATACAGATTGAAAAAGTATGGTGAAAGGATACAACCCTGCCTCTGGTAGGTCCAGACATTTTTTGGCTTGAAGCTGAAATATAACTCAGTCATCACGTGACCCTCTTCCTACCGTCTGTCTCTGTTTCTGTTCTCTGTTTCCCCTCTTCCTACCGTCTGTCTCTGTTTCTGTTCTCTGTTTCATAGGATACCACTGAAAATGCATGAAGATGCACTCTACTCTTGTTTGACCTCATGTCACTGATAACATCTTCAAAAACCTTATTTCCAAGAAGTTTATGTTCACAGGTGACACAGGTTAGGACTTCAACATTAATTTTGGAGGGACACATTCAATCTATAATACCTTCCATTTTTATTTCCTAGGACAACAATAACATAATACCACAAACTTGGTGGATTAAAACAATAGAAACTTATTCTCTCGTAATTATGGAATTCAGAAATCCGAAATCAAGGTGTTGACAAGACCATGCTTTCTCCAAAGGCTCTAGGAAGAATTCTTCCTTGTCTCTTTCAATTCCTAGTGACTCCTGCCATTCCTTGGCTTGTGGCTGCATAACTACAATCTCTTTCTCTATTTTTATATGGCCTCCTTCCTTGTGTCTCTGTGTCCTCTCTTCTTTTTACAGCAACAGCAGCCACTGGTTTGGGGGCCCACCCTTAATCCAAGATGATTTCATCTTATGATCTTCAGTTAATTACATCTGCAAAGACCTTATTTCTAAATAAGATCACATTCTAAGGTTCTGGGTGGTTATGAACTTGTGTATGTCTGTGGGAGGAACACTATTCAACTCACTACATCTTCTTAAAAGGGCTTGAATGATGATCATTTTTTAAATTATTATTAAAAGACACTAGATAATAAAGTAAGTGGCATAACTGCCATAAAGGCCTGAAACTAATCAGATAAGATACTTTTAGTTTGTTCTCTGTAGTGATCTACATGTACTTGACATTTACTTCTAACTCAGTGATTCATGGTTCTGGTGTGACTGCTCTTAAGATGTCTCTAATTATCTCAACTATGTCAACAGAGTCTCAAAATGAAATTAAGTCACAATCATCTTCATACTTATCTCCAGGTCCTACCCCAGACATCTTTAATAGGAATTTCTGGAGTTGGGCCTAGAAACCTGCATTTTGTTAAAAAAAAAAAAAAAAATTCTCAGATGATTCTGATGTGGCACTTTACTCCATTCCAGCCCTCTCATTTTCCAGATGAATACACTGATCTAGGAGGATGGAAATGACTTGCCTAAGGTCTCACTGCACTAGGATAAGGGCCAGAATTCAGGTCCCCTGACTCCAATTCTAGTGTTCTCTTAACTGTTCTGCATCACCTGGGTCCCCAGCCCTTGTACCTGGCTTTTGGGAAACTGAGCTGGGCTTAATGAAAGCAAATCCTGCTCTGCCTGGCCTTGCCCCTCAATGCAGCCTAAGAGCACAGTGGGTGCAATAGAATGTAAATGGCTATGAGGGGTTTTTCCAGCCAAGGTGGCAGAGCTGTGAGCGATGGTATGAGCCACCACTCCACCAGTCTGCCAGGAGCCCTAACTGGCCAGCTGTCTTCCTACTCAGGCTCCACTCACCCATCCCCACCTCATTCACCTTACAGCTCAACCCTGTGGCTTCTCCAGGGAAAAGGAAGGAGAGCCAGCTACGCAAATTTCACAAAGAAACCTACAGGTTGTGAGTGGAAAGCTGCCCAGGCAGTCTCCAAAGCAACGCCTCCATCTCTGCCCTGGCAGCTACGTGCCGCCCAGCATGTGCACTATGCCAGGTCCCTGGAAGGCACAGCTGTCTCTCATTCACTCGGGCTTCAGGGGTAAAATGGTAATCCTGGTATTCAGATAATCATATCCAAAGGCACTTATGGAAGCTTGAAACAGTTAGACCTAAAGGCACGGTGTGGGCCTTCTGGGGAAGTACCCCAAATTTTTGTTCCTCTACATTCTTCCTCCTAGCACAGAACTTGGCATGGAGCAGGTGCTCAAATACTGTTGGATGAATAGCAGGATGAATGAAAGTCTCCCTCAGACTGCAGTAAGCTCCTCTACTTCGTGTTGTGGGAAAACACCAGAGCAGAGAAAGCCAACAGAGCAAGGGCCGGGAGGGAAGGAAGGGCAGGTCCTCCCAAATCATTGAGGACACACATTTATCTCTAAGTCACTTCTGAGAGTCTCCAATCTGCCCTCCTCCCACACCAGGGTGTCTGCTGGCTCATCTGACACTGCAAACCATTGGGACTAAGGAGTTATTAACAAAGCCTTACCACTCCCAGGCTCTGGTAGCATAGTGCCTACAGCACTTGACTGCTAACCAGAAGGCTGACAATTCAAACACACCAGCCACTCCTCGGAAGGAAGGTTGGGCAATCTACTTCTGTAGTGATACTGCCTCAGAAACCAAAGGAGGGGTCACTATGAGTCGGGGGTTGCTATGAGTCGGGTCCCACTCGATGGCACAAAACAACACAACAACAACCACTCCCAGGGGTATGTGCTTCCCTCCCTTTTCAGACCTCTCCTCTCAGACCCCACCCACCTCCCCACTGACAGCCACTTTGGAAAAGAAGTACACAGCAATGATCATGAGAGTGGAATTTCAAACACCAATGACAAAACTACTTTTAGAAAAGGGGCTTCTTGGAGTCCATCAAAGTATTTGTCATCAAAGGCTATAGTATATTCAAGGATAGATAGCAGATAGATAGATAGATAAATAGATAGATAGATGATTTTCATGTTTGGGAAGAGAAAACATGTCTAGTGAATAAGATGGGTAAATAAGCTGGGTAATACCATTTGCTATTCATAAGGAATAGCAATAGTAAATAGAAGAGTTGATGCTTTTGAGTTGTGGTGCTGGCGAAGAATGCTGAAAGTACCATGGACTGCTAAAAGAACTAACAGATCTGTCCTGGAGGAAGTGCAGCCAGAATGCTCCTTGGAAGCAAGAATGGCCAGACTTTGTCTCACCTATTTTGGTCATGTTGTCAGAAGGGACCATTCCCTGGAGAAGGATGTCATGCTTGGTAGGGTGGAGGGTTGATGAAAGAGGGGGAGGCCTTCAAAGAGATGGATTGATACAGTGGCTGCGATGATGGACTCAAGTATAGCAGGGATTGTGGGGCTGGCGCGGGATCGGGCAGTGTTTTGTTCTGCTGTGCATGGGGTCGCTATGAGTCCGAAACGACTCGACGGCACTTAACAACAACAACAACAATACCATTTGGGATAAAAGCCTCCTTACAGCATGGATAAAGTGATGAGATTAGGTCTTTGATTTATTTCTATTTGTTTGCTGATATGTTTTTGTTTTTGCAAAGTAAATTGAGTATTTCAACAGATATTCCTTGAGTGTGTCCTATGGGTTAGGCACTCACTCAGGCCCTGGGGATACCATGAGAAATGGACCTGGGATGGGCTAGGGCTCCATGCTCTGGAGGAAAGGGAATCCCAGTCCACTGGGAAGATAAACTGTCAGCCACAGGAGAAAGCTCCTTACCTTCTCTCCAGCTAACCAAAGAGGAATCCTTGGCTGGTTGGTGCAAACAGTTAACAAGCTCTGCTGTTTACTGAGAAGTTGGAGTTCAAGTCCACACAGAGGTACTTCACAAGAAAGGCTTGACAATCTGCTTCCAAAAATATCAGCCATTGAAAACCCTATGATGCAGCTCTGTTCTGATGCACATCGGGTCACTGTGAGTCAGAACCAACTTGATAGGCAGTAGAATCTAGTCTAAGACCTCATCCACTCTCTGGCACCGTCAATCTTGCAGTCTCTTCCCTTCTTCGCTTTCTTCTGACCCTGGTTCAGTATCCCAGGTTGCTAGAGAAAAGTTCTCAACCAAGCTAACAATTATCTCAACAATGTTTACTTGCTCTCACACAATAGTTGCTTTAAATTTTAAGAGTTATCCTCATGCCCCCTAGGCCACAAACTCCTTCCTCCCTTACCACCAGCAGATAACTCGTCTAGTACTCTCTGGAGAAAATAGAGACCCTGAGGCAGGAGCTTCCTCAGCCTGACCACATTCCCCTGGTTTCCTCTTTCTAGGAATCAATCCTCACCTTATCTTTTCCATCTCAGTACAAGAGGTGTGTCTGCTCCTGCCCAAAGCTAATGCTGTCCTCTAGATTTCATCCACCCCCACCTTCCTCCTTTGATAACTGCCTCCAGCAGACTTTTCCTTTTATCCCTGTATCACACCAACATGACCAAGTCTTCCTCCTGTTGTTTAAAAACAGAGGCAACAACAACATATCCTTAACCCTCTGTCCCTTCTGGGAGCCATTTTAACCTTAACTCTCCCCAATGAAGTCTTATTTAAGAAAAGAAAATTGTTTTGCAGAATTTAAACATTCACTTACTTAAAAAAAAAAAAAAAAAAAATCAATACAAAGAAGCACACTGTGAAAAATATCTTCATTCTATCCTGTCCTCTCCTTAGAGGCAACTTTTCTTACCAATTGCTTACATACATGCAATTGTGTATATTACATATCCCTTCTTTTGTTTTCACCCTTGTTTCACACAGTGATAATTATTCCATATTAGCATGTAAAGGATGGCGCAGAACTAGGTAGTGTTTTGTTCTGTTGTACATAGAGACACTGTGACTCAGGACCAACTCACTGGCACCTAACCACAACAACAGCATGTAGAGATCTGCAGAGCACACCAAAATACACACAAATGATATAGCAAAATTTATTTGATGGATCTTCTATTAATAGATGTTTGGCTCTATCTTTCACTATTACAAATAATATTGCAGTTGATAATTTTGTACATATGTACATGTCTTTTTGTATATGAATATTTTTTTAGAATAAATTCCTAGATGTTGAGTTGTGGGATCAAGTGCTGTGTACATTTGGAATTTCTATTGATTTTGCCAAATAGGCCCACCATAGGAAATGTGCCAATTTACTCTCCCACTAGCAAAGGATGAGAATGGTTCTTTTTTTTTTTTTTTCTTTTCTTTCTTTTTTTTTGCAATGTAAGTGAAAAATAATTAGTGTAGGTTTAATTTAGTTTTCTCTTATAATTAGTGAAATTGATCTTTTTCCATGTTTAAGAGCCATTTATATTTTCATTTCTGTGAACAGTCTGTTCATTACTTTTACTCATTTTTTCCATTGGTTCCTCTTTTGCTTATTGACTTGCAGGAGTGCTTTATATATTAGATTTTTCTATGCAAAGAGTTATCTTATTTTTCTAGTTTGTTGTTTATACTTTGGTTGTGCCTATAATGAAGGTGTTTTTTTTTTTTTAATTTTTATTGTACTTTGGGTGAAAGTTTACAGAGAAAATTCATTTTCCATACTGCAGTTCATACACATTTTGTTTCATGACATTGACTGCAATTCCCCACAGTGTAACAGCTCTCTTGCTTGTCATGAGCTCTGTAATGCAGTTTTAAAAAAAAATTTTTACAGTTCAAATATAAGAAAAGAATCACATGGCCATATCAATTGATGCAGAAAAAGCATTTCATAAAATCCAACACACTTTCCTGATAAAAACTCTCAGAAAAATAGCAATACAAGGGAATTCAATTCCTCAACATAATAAAGGGCATATATGCAAAGCCAGCAGCCAACATAAAGACTGGAAACATTCCCCTTGTGAATGGGAACCAGACAAGGATGCCCTCTATTACCACTTCTATTCAACATTGTCTTGGAAGTCCTAGCCAGGGCAATAAGGCAAGAAAAGGAAATAAAAGGCACCCAAATTGGTAAGGAAGAAGTAAAACTATCCCTATTTGCTGATGATTTGATCCTACATAGAGAATACCCCCAGAGAGTCAGTAAAAAACTACTGGAACCAACTGAGAGATTTAGCATAGTGGCAGGACACAAGATCAACATACAAAAATCAGTTGCCTTCCTCTACACCAGCAAAGAGATTGCTGAAAAGGAAATAAGTAATTCAATACTATTTACAATAGCTACTGAAATAAATAAATAAGTAAAATACTTGTGAATAAATCTCACTAGGGACACAAAAGACCTGTACAAAGAAAACTGCAAAACACTACTTCAAGAAACCATAAGAAATCCACATAAATGGAAGGGCATATCATGCTCATGGATAGGAAGATTGAACATTGTGAAAATGTCAATACTATCCAAAGCAATCTGTTTATTCAATGCAATCCCAATCCATATCCCATCAACATTCTTTAAGGGTATGGAAAAAATAATCACTAATTTTATATGGAAAGACACCTTGGATAAGCAAAGCACTATTGAAGAAGAAAAACAAAGTAGGAGATCTCACACTCCCAGATCTTAAAATCTACTATACAACCACAGTAGTCAAAACAGTCTGGTACAATGACAGACACACAGACCAGTGGAAGAGAATTGAGAATCCAGAAATAGATCCATCGACCTATGGTCAACTGATCTTTGACAAAGGGCCAAAATCCATTCAGTGGAGAAGAGATAATCTCTTTAACAAATAGTGTTGGCAAAACTGGTTATCCATTTGCAGAAAAATGAAACAAGATCCATACCTCACACCATACACAAAAACAAACTCCAGAGGAATCGAAGACTTAAATGTGAAACCTAAAACTATAAACTTCATCAAAGACAAAATAGGGGTCAACTCAGGGGCCTAATTCAGGCATAAATAGACTATCAAGCGTAACCCAAAATGCACAAAAAAAAAAACAGAAGAGAGTTCCGGCAAGATGGCGGACTAGGCAGAAGGATTGCACAGACCCTCTTCAACAAAGAAAAGGGAAACCAATTAACACAGACACAGAAGATAATCGTGGACCCCTGAGCCTTGAATGGAAGGATACAGAATTGGACTAACCCCCAATTAGCAGAAGAATTTGC
>NW_006921941.1:3522899-3532423 GCF_000298275.1 Orycteropus afer afer | reverse complement strand
TATGGGGAGGAAGTGGGAGGGGAGCTGTTACATTGTAAATTTTGGTCAATGATATGAGACAAAGTATATGTGAACTGCTGTATGAAAAGTGAATTTACTCTGTAAATCTTCACCCAAATCAAAATAAAATTAAAAAAAAATAAAACAGAAGATAAACTAGATGATTGGAACCCTCTAAAAATTAAATTGTTATGTGCTTCAAAAGACTTCTCCAAAAAAAGAGAACCTACAGATTGGCAAATATATATATATATTTAGCAATGACATATATTACAAGGGACTTATCTCTAAAATTTGTAGGAAACTCCAACACCTCAACAACAAAAAAGCAAACAATCCAATTTAAAAATGGGCAGAAGACATGAATAGACTCTTCACCAAATACATGAAAAATGTTTGTGATCATTAGCCATTAGAGAAATGTAAATCAAAACAACAATGAGATGCCATCTCATCCAACACTAATAGCAAAGTTCAACAAGACAGAAAATAACAAATGTTAGCGAGGATGTGGAGAGATTGAGACTCTCATACTGTGCTGGTGGGACTATAAGAAAGATACAACCACAGTGGAAATCAGTATGATGATTTCTTAAAAAGTTGGAATTAAAAATACCATTTAATCCAGCAGTCCCATTACTAGGAATATATCCTAAAGAAGTGAGAGCCAGGACAAGAACAGATATATGCACACCTATGTTCATCACAGCACCATTCACAATAGCAAAGAGATGGAAACAAGCTAAGTGCCCATCAACAGAAGAATGGATAATCAAACTATGGTACCTACACACAATGGAATACTATGCAACATTAAAGAGTAATGTAAAATCTGAAAAATACTGCATAACATGAATGAACATGGAGGACATTATGCTGAGTGAAATAAGTCAATCACAGAAGGATAAGTACTGTGTTAACTTCATTGTTGTAAAAAGTCCAGGAAAGGTTAACTTATTGAAGGAAATTTTCTTTGTTGGTTACCAGGGATAGGAGGAGAGGGGAGGGGAAAGAACACTGTTGGATAGGTAGAGATATTTGATTTGAGCAAAGGGAAGGAGAATGTACCAAAAGTGAGTGACCAACATGAGGAAAAAGAAGACACAGAGAGGTACACAAGAGATACAGACAACAAAAATAAACCCTTTTACATATACAATACTGCATTGTCAGTGATAAACATTAATCTATGGGTAGATAGATGGGTAGACAAGGTGAATGATCATGTATGTTAGGCAAAATGGAATATACACATGACCATATAGAAGGTTGACAGACAATATTTCTACATATGTATTTGTATGTCCTGTAAGAATGTCCAAATATATATATAATAGAACTAACAAGGGACAAAAGAGTGAGTAGTTGGAGCTATGGGCTCAGGATCATGGTCAAAGGGGACATCAAGCTCAATTGGCATGACATGCCATGCAAAAACATTACTTCCTATTACTTCCTACTTTGGTGAGTAGCGATTGGGGTCTTAAAAGCTTGCGACCACCCATAGATGCAACAATGGGTCTCCACTCATCCAGAGAAAAGAGGAATGAAGAAAGCCAAAGACACATGGAAACAATTAGTCCAAGGCACTAATAGACCATGTGAACTTCAGCCTATATGACCATGAGACCAGAAGAACTAGACAGTGTGCCCAGCTACCACTGTCAACCACTAGGAAAGGGATCAGTGCAGAAGATCCTGAATAGAATGGACAATGTGGAACAAAACTCAAAATCATTTAAAAAAAAAAAAAAATAGGTTTACTGGTCTGATAGAGCCTGGTGAGACCTCCGAGATGATGGCCCTCAGGTCTGGAATTGAACTCACTCTCATGGCTTCCAGCCAAGTAGACAGGCATATAAGATGATACAGGCAGATACACTCCTTAGAATGATCAATCATGGGAGAATGCAACAAACGTACACACTGCCCTCGAGTGGGATCCCACTCATAGTGACCTCTCCTTGGGTTTCTGAGGTGGTGTCACTATGGAAGTAGATTGCCCAGGCTTCCTTTGGTGGGTTTGAACCTGCAATCTTCTGGTTAGCAGTCAAATGCCTTAGGCATTTGCACAGGGAGATAGCTGGGGAAGGGGGTGGTGCAGGAATGCATAGGAAAGGACAGAGGGAAGAGGGAGAAAGTGGGAAGAGAGCTGTTACATTGTGGGGAACTGCAGTCCATGCTACGAAACAAAATGTGTATGAACTGCTGCATGAAAAATGAATTTGCTCTGTAAACTTTCACCCAAATCACAATAAAAAATTTAGGGAAAAAAAAAAATATGTATCCAGTTCCCAACTTCCCAACTGCAAAACTATTAACATTTTGAACCAAATAATTCTTTTTCAGAAGGTGGGGAGGGTCTTATGCATTGTAGGACATTTATCAGAGATGCTAGCCTTTACTCATTAAATGTCAATAGCACTCCCTGGGTTGTGACAACCAAAAATGTCTCTAAAGAGTGCCAGATGTGCACTGGGGAGTAAAATGACTCTCAGTTAAGAACCGTTGATACAGTTGAATTTATCAGTTTTATTTTGTTTCTAGAACTTTAAATTTTGTATCATATATAGAAAAGCTTTCTTTCCCATTTTTTTTTTCAATCTACTTGCATTTTCTTTTGGTCAGTGCCTCTCCTCTGGTTGCAGTCCAGTCACCTTGGGAACTTTTTAAGAACTCCAATGTCTGAACCTTACCTCAGGAGATTCTGATTAAAATAGCTTGGGGTAGAACCCAAAAATGGATAATTCTTAAATAAATTACCCCAAGTGTTTCTAAAGTTCATTCGACATTGAAAACCACTACTTTTTTGTGTTAAGATTTCATCTTTTATACTTCAGTCTTTAATCTATGTGAGATTTATACTAAGGTAAGGTGTGATGCAAAGTCAATTTTTTCCCCCTTCGGATGGCTATTCAATTATTCCAAAACCATTTGATAAATGTAAGTTATCAAAACTGACTTCAGAAGAGAGAGAAATCCCTGCTCCCACTCCTTTGTAGTTAGGGAGTTTGGTATGATAATTAAATTCTCTAAGTCTCTTTCTAGGGAACATAGTGCCTAAGGTACTTGACTGCTCACCAGAAGGCTGGCAGTTCAAACCCACCAACCACTCCTCGAAAGGCAGGTTGGGCAATCTACTTCCGTAGGGATACCGCCTCAGAAACCCAAGGAGGAATCGCTATGAATCGGGTTTAACTCGAAGGCACATAACAACAACAACAAGCCTGTTTCTTCATCTGTAAAGTAGGAATAATAATATCTCATGGACTTGTTTTGAAGATTCATAAATTTAAGATACTTAGAATAGTACCTAGGCCTTAGTAAATGCCATGTTAATATTTGCTGTGGTTACTTGTTCCAGCCACAATATATGAGCACATGCATAGCCAACACATGATAGAATATTAGGACATCATCACATGTTATGTTTTAAAGTTCAAATTTAAGTGAAAAATGATATAAAATTAACTCATCTAGTTAAAAATATGTGTACACTAAACAAAAACTGTAAAAAACAGAAATACATTTAAAAGGTTAGCAGTGACTATATTTGGGTGGAGGGAAGATCATGGATTCTTTTTTTCTTCTTTAGTCCTTCCTGTATTTCCCACATTGCCTACAATGGGCATGTATTGTTCATCGTCAGGAAAAAAAAAAAAAAATTGCCATAGAGTCAATTCTAACTCATGGCAAACCATATGTGGTTTCTAACCACATGTCGATTCTAACTCATGGCAAACCATATAGTTCACAGAGTAGAACTGTGCACACTAAGCTCTTCAATGGCTGTAGATCACCAGATCTTTCTTCCAAGGTGCCTCTAGCTGGACTTGAACCACCAACCTTTCAATTAGCAGCCAAGCACTTAACCATTTTTACCACCCAGGGACTCCTTCAGGAAAAGAGGGGCATTACTAATTGCTTTTGTTGTTTGTTTGTTTTACATGCCATCAAGTTGTCTCCAACTCATGGTGACCCTACGTACAACAGAATGAAACATTGCCCGGTCCTGTGCCACCCTCATGATTCCTACTATACCTGAGCCCATCACTGCAGCCACCATGTTTATCCATCATGTTGGGGGCCTTCCTCTCTTTTGTTGACCCTCCATCTTACCAGCATGACATCCTTCTCCAGGGAATGGTCCCTTCTGACAACATGACCAAAGTAGGTGAGACAAGTCTGGCCATTCTCGCCATTCTTCCTTAATTGCTAAGGAGGGTCAAATCAATTTGACAGCAATTGTTTTGGCTTTGTTTTAGTTTAAGTAGCAGTCTCTTGGGCCAGATGCCATCCCTCAGCATATACACTGCCCTGCCCTGCCGGTTTCACATTCAATTTGAAAAGCCTATTCTATTACACCCATGCCATGGACAGTTTTCTGGGGGACCATTGGCCCAGAATTAGGACTCTACCTAATGGCACGAATGGTACCTTCTGGCATATTCTAATCCAGCTAATTACCACTATATTCACCTTGCATTACGTTATGGCTGATAACAGTCATGTCATAACCCTATTAAAAGCCTTCAAAAAATCCCATTCACTCCATCAACAAATATTGATTGAGTCTCTAACATGTTCCAGTTGTGCTTACTCTGTTTCCTTAATGGATGAATTTAGAAACAGTATGGGAAAAAGAAAAATATCAGATATTTTGTTTTTAAAATCTTAGGCTTGATGCCAATGACAGCTGCTTTTCCACAAGTCTCTCAAACTTTTTTATTATTATAAATAATCTAGTCTAGAATCTTATCTGGAGCCCTGGTGGTGCAATGGTTAAGCACTCTGCTGCTAACCAAAAAGTTCACAGTTCAAATCCGTGGAGCAGCTCCATGAGACCCGGTGATCTGTTCTTAATAAGATTACACCCTATAGAACACTTTGGGGCAGTTCTACTCTGTCACACCGGGTCTCTATGAGTTTAAAATTTACTTGATGACACCTAACAACAACAGAATCTTATCTGATACTCAAGTCAAACTCAATCTGTGGCATTTTGCGCAAGCCACATTCTTCTCTCTGTGGTAATCCAAACGACTTTTAGCTCTATTTTCCCAGTCCCTCTGTCATTGCTCTAAAGTGTCCTGCAAATCTCCTGGGGACTGGGATATAATTCCTTTGCATCCGGAAACTAAAACCTCAATAAGGGCAGCAAAATCCTAGAAATTCTTCCCTTATCTCAACCCTAGTGTGGAAAAAGGTCAGAGGGGCCAGCCACTTCAAAGTCCTAGTGAAAATAAATACCTCCCACTCCGCCTCAGTTCTTTATAAGTATAAACTTCCAAGCACCATTGAAAAAATATACATATATTTTCAAACATACAAAGTTGTTTATTTTTCATGACAATTTAAAAATATATAACCATTTAAGGTCAGTAAACATTAAGCTCATGTTTTACTTCGTTGCCACACAATTTTGTTACAAGGAACTGTGCCATTCATTTAAAATCTAATGAATATCTTCTACTTTTCATGGCTTATTATTCTTAACAGCATTATTAGTACATAAACATAATTTTGTTACCCTTTTAAAAATGCTTAGAAAAATTACAATATCCATTCATATAAGGCCCTTTAAAAATCTGATGTCACAGGTTGCAGATATTAAGGGTAACATCTTAGTATCGAATCTTCATAAAAGGATTCTGTACTAAGCAGGTCACATGAACATAAGAAACAATCACAATTTTTTCTACCAGAACTGTTACCAATTTGCATGAAATTCATTTGTCACATTTAAAATGATCTGAAGACAGTAATTTCAAATCAGATAAGGGATAGTAGATAAAAAATTACATTCTAAAATTTGGAAGCCTGATATTATTACTTTATTTAAAGTGTGACTTTAAAATATTTTAAAACCTAAATGTCAGACTTTCATTTATCAAATTCAATTTTTCCTTTGCTAGCCGCTTAAACCAGTAAGGTTGTTCTTCAAATTCATATTTTGGAAATTGTTTCTGAGTTAGTAATAAAAATCAAATCTTCATGTTTCACATCTGCACTTTAAGTGGGCAAAATCTATCGCCCTTTTCACTACTGTGATTATTTTGAATAAGTTTTCCTCCCCAAATCAACTATATTCTAGAAGGGAAAAAATGGTCATCAGTAAGTATGTTTAAAAAGTGAATGTATTAAGGAGTCTAAATGAGCTGTATAAATCCAAAGAAAGGGGCCATCTAAAAGTTGATCATGCATTCATTTATATAAAAAACAGAAAATAATTACAAAAAAAAAAAAAGTGAATGTAGATTCAAGCAGGAATTTGAAAACTGGAGTTCTAAAAGTGCTCTGAGTTAAAGCCATATCACTCTATTAAGTGTGAAAACATCACTATTTTGAAGCTATACCATTCACTGTGTATGTTAGGAAAAATTAGTCTTAAAAATTAGTGAGGTGCTTTGAGTGTCAGCAAAGCCTTTTTGTCACTCTGTAACATCAACATTAAATGTTACATTCCATCATTTTACCTGTAAAATTTTCACATTTTCTCTTCTATTTCTTTCAAATACATTTTCTTCTTTGTTGGTCTCTAGTCAATAATAGCAAAGATGCATTCAAGTCCCTGAGCTAGTGTTATTTTGTATTTGTGGCACCCATCACCACAAGTGCATTAGGAACATCTCGCAGTACCAAGTCTACTTAAAAAAAAAAAAAAAAAAAAGGCTATTTAAATGCTGGGGCTTATTTTTCATGAGATCTAAAGATTTAAAGTTTTCTCCGTGGATTTGATAGTACAATTTCAATTATATATGGGCTTTCATTTGTTTTAATTGGCAACTTTATAAAAGATCACCTTACTTTTTAGTTACCTTCACAATTCTAAATTGAACTCTTCAGAAGTGAAAACAATTTCTTGGTCTACTTTCTAGTTCCATGACTGTAAGTATTAACATACTGCATATACTTTCAAATTCCACTGTTGAAGTCTGACATTTAATCAAGTTTTAGATGCTGTTTATATTCCTTTGTGCTTCCGTAAAACTTGGCCCATTTTCATGCAAAAACCAAACCAAATCCACTGCCATGGAGTTGATTCTGACTCATAGCGATCCTATAGGACAGAGTAGAACTGCTCTATAGAGTTTCCAAGGCTATAAATCTTTATGGAAGCAGACTGCCTCATCTCTCTTCATCGGGGTGGCTGGTGGATTTGAACCACCAAACTTTTTGTTAGCAGCTGTTACACCACTACACAACCAAAGTGCCTCTGTTTTTAGGGAAATGGAGGCATATATTAAAACTTCATATTAACAGTACAACTTAGGAAAAACATTTGAAAATAATGACTGAAAGGAATTTTAAAAACCTGGAATGGCATTGCTTGGTCCCATGAAATTCCTTAATTTTAAGTTTTATTATGGTATAACTTTGTATCTCTCAAGTTCTGTCTATAATGATTTTCCTTTAACAATCCTGAATTTGCGGAAGAAACAGTAGCCTTGTTGCTTTTTGTTGTCATGCTATCATTCACACTGTCATCAATATCTTAGCCATACTTCCTTTGGATCCTCAAATAAGTTGGAGAATTCATCATGGGTACTTTACAGTTTAACACTTGGGGGCCAGAGGGAGTGGTTTTGTGCAGCCATGTCTGAAATTCCAGTTTACCATAGAAAATATGCAGAGTAAAGATTTTCTTCTTTTGACTCCTGTACTTAAGTGAGGAACTCTACACAAGTTCTTTCCATTTTAGCAGATTTGTGCTTATAAAACAGGCTACTTGGCTTATAAATTTTCTCCTAGCCGGTACTGTGGTTCTGTAGCAGTGAAGTAGTCTTCCAAAAAAGACAGAATATATTCAAATGTTGGCCTTTCATCAGAGTCCTTCTTCCGATAAAGATTCATCAGTTCATGCAGGCATTCTGGACAGCCCTGAGAACAAGGCATCATATCCTCTTTCCACCTGTTCCAGCACTTCACAGTTTACCATATCTGGATATGGCATTCTGCCCTTATTATCAGTTCTGTCGGTAGATTTCCAAATGACTATATATTGTTGTTATGTGCCTTCAAGTCGGCCCCGACTCATAGCGACCCCTCCTTGGGTTGCTGAGGCAGTATCACTACGGAAGTAGATTGCCCAATATCAGGCTTAATTTTAAATCAACCATACAGTGCAGCTTCAGGAGCTGTCTATTTGATTGGTAATTTTGCACCTTGTCTTGCAGTATATTCATTGACTTCAATTAACCTCGCAAAACCAAAATCTGCCGTTTTGCACACAAGGTTTTCTCCTACAAGAATATTAGCAGCCCAAAAGTCTCAGTGAATATAGTTTCAATATATGCCAGACCATCAGCAATCTGAGCAGCCATATCAACCAGTGTGGGAGCTTCAAATACTTTCCATCTTCCTCCTTAATGAAATCTAATAAGATCCAGTTTGTTGTTGTTGTTGTTGTTGTTGTTGTTGTTGTTGTTAGGTGTCATCAAGTCGGCTCCTACTCATAACAACCCTATGTACAACAGAACGAAACACTGCCCAGTCCTGTGCCAGCCTCATGATACTTGCTATACCTGAGCTCATCTTTGCAGTCACTGTGTCAATCTATCTCATTAAGGGCCTTCGCCTTTTTTGTTGACCCTCCATTTTACCAAGCATGATATCCTTATCCAAGGAATGGTCCCTTCTGACAACATGACCAAAGCAGGTGAGACAAAGTCTAGCCATTCTCATTTCCAAGGAGCATTCCGGCTGCACTTCCTCTAGGACAGGTTGTGAGTTCTTCTGGCAGTCCATGGTACTTTCAGTATTCTTCACCAACACCACTACTGAAAAGCATCAAGTCTTCTACAGTCTTCCTTATTCATTTTCCAGCTCTCACATGCATATGAGGTGATTAAAAATACCATGGCTTGGGTTCAGCTCACCTTAGTCTTCAAAGAGATATCTTTGTTCTTCAGCACTTGAAAGAGGTCTTTTATAGCAGATTTACCCAATGCAATATGTCATCTGATGACTTGACTGCTGCTTCCATTGCTGTTGATTGTGGAATCAAGTAATATGAAATCTTTGACAGCTTCAATCTTCTCTGCATTTATTGTGATGCTGCTTATTGGTCCAGTTGTGAAAATTTTAGTTTTCTTTGAGATGTAATCCATACTGCAGACTATAGTCTTTAATCATCATCAGAAAGTGCTTCAAGTCATCCTCACTTTCAGCAAGCAAAATTGTGTCCTCAGCATATCGCAGGTTGTTAATGAGTCTTCCTCCAATCTTGATGCCACTGCTCTTCTTCATATCATCCAGCTTCTTGGATTATTTGCTCAGCATACAAATTGAGTAAGTATGGTGAAAAGATACAACCCCTGACACACTCCCTTCCTGATTTTAAACCATGCAGTATCCCCTTGTTCTGTTGGAATGACAGCCCTCTGGTCTATGTACAGGTTCCTCATGAGTACAATTAAGTATTCTGGAATTCCTATTCTTCTCAATGTTATCCATAATTTGTTATGATCCACACAATCAAATGCTTTTGCATAGTCAATAAAACACAAGTAAACATCTTTCTG
>NW_006921941.1:3509508-3522709 GCF_000298275.1 Orycteropus afer afer | reverse complement strand
TGCATGTGATAATAATGATATTGTTCAATAAGTTCCATTCTGTGGGACCACCTTTCTTTGGAACTGGTACAAATATGGATTTCTTCCAGTCAGTTGGCCAAGTGGCTGTCTTCCAAATTTCTTGGCATAGATGAATAAGTGCCTCCAGTGCAGCATCTGTTTGTTGAAACATTTGAATGGGTATTCTATCAATTCCTGGAGACTTGTTCTTCACCAATTCCTTCAGCGCAGCTTCAACTTCTTCTTTTAATATCATTGGTTCTTGATCATATGCCACCTCCTGAAATGAATGAACATCAACCAATTCTTTTTGGTACAAAAATGCTGTGTATTCCTTCCATCATCTTTTGATGTTTCCTGCATTGTTCAATATATTTCCCATAGAATCTTTCAATACTGCAACTCAAGGTTTGAATTTCTTCTTCAGTTCTTTCAGTTTGAGAAATGCTGAGCATTTTCTTCCCTTTTGGTTTTCTAACTCCAGATCGTTGGACATTTCATTATAATAATAGACTTAGTCTTCTCGAGTTGCTCTTTGAAATCTTCAGTTCAACTCTTTTATCTTGTCATTTCTTCCATTTGCTTTAGCTACTCTCCATTCAAGGACAAGTTTTTTGTACCAAAAAGAATGTCAGAAGAGATCCATTTTCATCTTTTCTTCCTTTCCTGTCCTTTTAGTGACCTTTTTCTTTCTTCATGGATGATGTTCTTGATGTCATACTAGAGTTCCTCTGGTTTTTGGTCATTGGTGCCCAATGCATCGAATCTATTTTCTAGATGACCTCTAATTTCAGGAAGGATATAATGAAAGTCATATTTTGGTTCTCATGGACTTCTTTTAATTGATTTCAGCTTCATGTGAGCAGTTGATGGTGTATTCCATAGTCACCTCCTGGCCTTATTTTGGCTGAAGATACTGAGCTTTTCCATTGCCTCTTTTCACAGATGTAGTCAATCTGGTTCCTGTGTACTTCATCTGGTGAAGTCCACATGTATCGATGCCATTTATGTTGTTGAAAAAAGGTATTTGAAATGAATAAGTCTTTGATCTTGCAAAATTCTATCATGCTATTTCCAGCATCATTTCTATCACCAAGGCCATATTTTCTAACTACTGGTGACTTTTTTATTTCCAACTTTTGCATTCTAATCACCAGTGATAATCAACACATCTTGATTGCATGTTTGAGTTATGCTTGATGGTCCTTTTATGCCATAAATGCAACCCCTCCTTGGGTTTCCGAGGTGGTATCACTACGGAAGTAGATTGCCCAAACTTCCTTCCGAGGACTGGCTGGTGGGTTTGAACCGCCAGCCTTCTGGTTAGATGCCATAAATTAGGGCCCCTAAATTTGCTCCTATGTTTTTTTTTCCTTGAGGAACTTCATAATTTTAGGTTTTAAATTTAAGTCTTTGATCCATCTGGAGTTAGTTTTTATGTATGGTGTGAGGTGTGGAACTTGTTTCATTTTTCTGTTAAAGTTTATCCAGTTCTGCCAGCACCATTTGTTAAAGAGACAATATCTTTCCTTATTTAACAGATTTCAGCCATTTGTCAAAATCAGCTGACCATAGGTCGATGGATCTATTTCTGGGTTCTCAATTCTATTCCATTGGTCTATGTGTCTGTCATTGTACCAATACCAGGCTGTTTTGACTACTGAGGCTGTATAGTAGGTTTTGAGATACAGGAGTGTGAGGCTTCCTATTTTGTTCTTCTTTTTCAAAAGTGCTTTGTTTATCTGAGGTCTTTTTCCTTTCCATATAAAATCAGTGATTGGTTTTTCCACGTCCTTCAAGACTGTTGATGGAATCTGGATTGGAATTGCATTGAATATATAGTTTGCTTTGGGTAGTATTGACAATGTTCAATCTTCCTATCCATGAATATGGGATGTTCTTCCATCTATGTAGTTCTCTTATGGTTTCTTGGAGTAGTCTTTCATAGTTCTCTTTGTACAGGTCTTTTGTGTCCCTAGTGAGATTTATTCCCAAGTATTTTATTTTTTTGGTAGCTGTTGTAAATGGTGTTGATTTCCTTTTGAGCACTCTCTTTGCTGATGTAGAAGAATCCAACCGATTTTTGGATGTTGATCTTGTATCCTGCCACTATGCTAATTCTCTCAATTAGTTCCAATATTTTTTTGCTGAGTCTTTTAGGTTTTCTATGTATGTTGTTGTTGTTGTTATGTGCCATTGAGTCAGCCCTGACTCACAGAGACCCCTCCTTGGGTTTCCGAGGCAGTATCGCTATGGAAGTAGGATTGCCCAACCTTCCTTCTGAGGAGTGGCTGGTGGGTTTGAACTGCCAGCCCTCTGGTTAGCAGTCAAGTGCCTTAGCCACTATGCTACCAGAGCTCCCTTTCTATGTATAGGAACATATAATCAACAAATAGGGTTAGTTTTACTTCTTTCTTACCAATTTGGATGCCTTTTTTTCCCCCTTTCTTGCCTATTGCCCTGGCTATGACTTCTAATACAATGTTGAATAGGAATGGTGACAGAGGGCATCCTTGTCTGGTTCCTGTTCACAAGGGGAATGGTTTCAGTCTCTCTTCCTTGAGGATAATGTTGGCTATTGATGGTGCATGTATGACCTTTATTATGTTGAGGAACTTTCCTTCTATTCTTATTTTCTAAGAGTTTTTTAAAATTATTATTATTAGGAATAGGTGTTGGATGTTATCAAATGATTTTCTGCATCAATTGATATGATCATGTGGTTTCTTCCTTTGTTTTATTTATGTGGTGGATGACATTGATTGTTTTTGTAATATTCAACCATTCTTACATACTTGGTATGAACTTTACCTGGTCAAAATGTATTGTTTATATATATATATCTTGTTGCAGTCTATTTGAGGATTTTGCTGAAGATTTTTGCATTTATATTCATGAGGGATGTTGATCTGTAGTTTTCCTTTTTAGTGATATCTTTGCCTGGTTTTGATATGTTTGTGTCATAAAATGAATTTGGGAGGATTCCATCTTTTTCTATGTTCTGGAATAGCTTGAGTGGGTTTGGTGTCAGTTCTCTGAATGTATGGTAGAATTATCCACTGAAACTATCTGAGCCAGGGCTTTTTTTCATTGGTAATTTTTTTATGACCTGTTCAATTTCTTCTTTTTTTATGGGTCTGTTCAAATTTTCCACCTCAGTCTGTGTTAGTTTGGGTTAGTAGCATGTTTCTAGAAATCTGTCCATTTCTTGTAGATTTTGAAATTTGTTGGAGTACATTTCTTCATAGTATCCTGATATTATCCTTTCTATTTCAGTTGGTTCTATCATAGACAGCGTCCAATTTATTTCTTATTCATACTATTTGTATTCTCTCACTCTTTTCCTTTGTTAAATTTGCCAGTGATTTGTCAATTTTATTAATCATTCAAAAACCCAACTTGTAGCCTTGTTGATTTTTTCTATGTTTTTTTTTTATTTTCTGTTTCATTTATTTCTGCTCAAATCTTTATTATTTCTTTTTCTCTGGTGACTGTAGGCTTTTTCGATGCTCTTTTTCTAATTGTTGGAGGTGTTGGGTTAAGGTGTTGATTTTGGTTCTTTCTTCTTTTTTGATGTGTGCATTTATTGCTATAAATTGACCTCTGATCACTGTTTTTGCTGTGTCCCAAAGATTTTGGTGTGCTGTGTTTTCATTCTCGTTTGGTTCAAGGAGTTTTTAATTTCATTTTTTGTTTCTTCTGTTACCCAGTCATCTTTAAAGAGGGTTTTATTCAGTTTACATGTGTTTGGTCTTTATCTGTTGATCTTCCTATTGTTTATTTCTAATTTGATAGCATTATGATCTGAGAAGATGTTTTGCAGTATTTCAATGTTTTTAAACTTATTGAGGTTTGCTTTGTGGCCTAACATATGGTCTATCCTGGAGAATGTTTCATATGCACTGGAAAAGAATGGATATCATGCAGTTGTTGGGTAAAGTGCTCTGTAGATGTCTATAAGGTCAAGTTGATGGATTATATTGTTTAGTTCTTTGGTGTCTTTGTTGAGTTTCTTTCCAGTTGTTCTATCTGTGATTGTAAGTGGTGTATCAAAGTCTCCTACTATGACTTTGGAGTCATCTATTTGTCTTTTCAATTCTGTTAAAGTCTGGCTTATGTATTTTGAGACTCTTCCCTTGGTTGTATAGATATTTATTATTGTTATGTCCTCTTGTTCAATTGTTCCTTTAATCATTATGTAATGTCCTTCCTTGTCTCTTATGGTGGTTTTTGTCTTAAAGTCAGTTTGATCAGAAATTAATATTACCACTCCTGCTCTTTTTTGGTTGCCATTTGCTTCATTTATCATTTTCCAAACTTTGATTTTTAGTCTATTTTGTTTTTGTCTCTAAGGTGTGTCTCTTGTAGACAGCATATTGATGGTTGTTTTCTTATCCAGTCTGTAACTCTCCTCCTCTTAAGTGGTGCATTTAATCCATTGACATTCAGTGTAATTATCAATAATTATGAATTTGTTGGTATCATTTTATCATGTGTTTTCTCATGGTGTTGTTGATTTATTTGTTCCATATAAATTTCTGTGTTGAGCTCATTTTGTTTATGAAGTGTGTTATCATTTCTTTCATTGCTATTTTTTTGTTGTTGTTGTTGTTATGTGCCGTTGAGTCAGACCTGACTCATAGCAACCCCTCCTTGGGTTTCTGAGACAGTATCACTATGAAAGTAGATTGCCTAACCTTCCTTCCTAGGAGTGGCTGGTGGGTTTGAATCGGCAGCCTTCTGGTTAGCAGTCAAGTGTCTTAGGCACTACGCTACCAGAGTATTTGCTAATATTTGTACCTGTCCTCTTTTTTATTTTGATGTGAAATTTTATCATTTTTCTTTGAGGTTACCCTGTGATTTATAATTTTCTTCCCAAGTTTAGAACAGTCTGTTCTATCTTGCAATTATCTTGACTTCCTCACCATTTAAAAGTTCTGTAACTATATTTAAAAAACTATATTATTGTTTTTCCTCTTTTTGGTTTGTACTTTTCCTCATTTGCCAATTGATATCTCTGGTTCCCTGTCTACAATCCTCTAAGCTTATTTTACTTTGGATATTCCATAACTGGATTGGTTTCTGGGTTATGTCATCATGTGTGTTAATGGTTGGTTGTTGTTTGCTGTTGTTGGTTCTCTGTCTCTTGTACTGTTGGTTTGGTTTTAACAAATTACCTTAATTTCTGCTTATCTGGAAATGTCCTAATTTCACCATCATATTTGAGGAACAGTTTTGCTGGGTATACAATTCTTGTTTAGAAATTCTTTTCTTTCAGGGTTTTATACATACCATCCAATTGCCTTCCCACCTGCAGGGTTTCTGCCTAGAAATCAGAACTTAGTCTTATTGGTTGCCCTTTGTAAATAAGTTTTCATTTTTCCTGTGCTGCTTTCAGGATTCTTTCTTTGTCTTTGGTTTTGGTGAGTTTTGTGATGATATGTATTGTTGATTTCCTTTTGGGATCTAACCTGTTTGTGGTTTGTTGGACTTCTTGAATGGATGTATTCTTGTCTTTCGTCATATCAGGGAAATTCTTTTCAAACAAATCTTCAACAATTTTCTCTGTGATTTTATCTGTCTCTTCCTGTTCTGGAATTCTGCTAACATGTAGGTTATTCCTCTTGCTGGCATCCCACATGAATCTTAGGCATTCTTCATTTTCTTTTGATCTTTTTTCTGATTGATCCCTTTCCAAAGAAGTATTGAGATAGTTGTCTTCAATCTCCCTAATTCTTTCCTCTATTGACTTGATTCTACTCCTTTGCCCTTTCAATGTGTTATCTATTTCTGAAATTTTCATATTAATCTTCTGGATTTCTATCTGTAGATTTTGTGTCATTTCATTTTTATTTTCTTTACTTTTTATTGACATTGACTAAAATTTACCACAATGCAACAGCTCCCCTCCCACTTCCTCCCCATAGTTACCTCTTCACTGTGTCCTTCCCTCCATGCACTTTTGCCCCCTGAACTGTCTCCTTGTGCGTACACAGCCCTTCTATTCTCCTGTGATTGTTCTCTCCAAGGAGTGTATCTACCTAATGTAAATGTTCACCTCATATGCCTATCTTTTGTTTGGCTGGAAGCCACTGGAGTTGGTTCAATTCCAGACCTGAAGGGCAGCTAGGTGCCATAGTCTCAGTAGTTCCATCGGCTCTATCAGACCAGCAAACATGGTCCCCTTTTTTTTTCCTCCCCAAATGATTTTGAGTTTTGTTCCATATCATTCTCCCACTCTATCCAGGATCTCCTACATAGATCTTCCTCCAAGTCATTGACAGTGACTTTGGATCATTTCTAATTTTTCATTTATTTTGTAATTTTGTTCTTATTTTGTCTTCTGAAATTGTTCTAGGGTTTTGTCTGTGTTTTCCTTCATTTTGTCAGTGTTTTCCTTGATCTGTCCCTCAATCTGTTGTTGTTGTTGTTGTTGTTGTTTTGTGCTGTCAAGTCGGCCCCGACTCATAACGACCCCTCCTTGGGTTTCCGAGGTGGCATCACTATGGAAGTAGATTGCCCAATCTTCCTTCCAAGGAGTAGCTGGTGGGTTTGAACCACCAGCCTTCTGGTTAGCAGTCAAGTGCTTTAGGCACTATGCTACCAGAGTTTAAAAGTACCTAAATATAATTCTTTTGAATTCCTCATCAGGGAGTTCCAATGCTGCTTCTTCCTCAGGATTGTGTTTGGGGTCTGTATCCTGGGCCCTTGTTTCCATTGCTTTATCTTGTTTCTTTGTGTGGACTGTGATGGTCTGTTGTCTCGGAGACATTATAGTATTGTTGTATTTACATTTAATTCATGTATATGAATTGTATCTTGGAGTGACTCACTCAAAATTTTTGTTTTCTTTTTTATTTTTGGATGTATCTGAGTAAGCAGGGTACTGTGCTCCTCTATTCACTAGTTGGCAGCACTAATGAACTCACTACCTGTCTCCTAGTGGGTGTGATAGAGAATAAGAGTACAGGCACAGATCTCTTTTAGCTGTTAGTGAAGAGCAGTTAAGGGTGAGTCAGTCTCATACTGGCTGTCATGTATTGTTGGCCAGTTGATGCAGAAGCAAGTAGTGGCCCTCACTCTGTAAGTGGGGCTGAGGTAGCTGTGGGTATGGTTGAGTCATATGGGCATGGTTGCTGTCTCTGACTCAGTTAGACAAAAACAACAATTTAAAAAACCACCAAAAAAGTAGAAGTGAGGACAAAAAACATATACTGCATAAACACAGAGAATAATCACCAAAAAAAGGGAGAAAAAAAAAGGAAAGACAATGAGAAAAAATATTTAAAGAAATACTTTAAAAAGACAAAAGAAATATATGTAGAAAAAGAAAAAACAACAGTAGCCACAATACTCAGAGTGGGAAGAAGGAAGTAAGAGGATAATGAGGGGGAAAATGCAAATAGAGCAACAAAGGGTGGGATGAACCACAAGAAAGGAAAAAATTGGGAACTAGGTAAAGGGAAGAGAAAAAAAGAAAGCCTGAAACCAGAATCTGGGAAGGGAGAAAGAAAGAATAAAAATAAAAAGGCAGAGAAAAGGAAGAATAGTTTAAAAACAAACAAACAAAAAATATCTGGGGGAGGGGGGGTCATAGGCAGGGTACCCAGGTTCCATCAGAGCACACAGACTGGGATGGAGGGATGGAATTCCTTCCTGCCCATAAACTGGAGGAGGTGAGAGATGTCTGCACCTCCATTCACCAAGAAGGTGTGAGGTATAAGAGTAACAACAAGGGGAATATTGCACCTTTCCAGTTGTCAGCCTCCAGTATGTCTATGCTGTCCTCAACAAGCAGAGCCTATTCTTAGGTCCCTGGAATCTGAACAAGAGTCCTGTCACTTTAAATATCCAAAAAGGATGCCATGGAATGAGAAAGATAGCATTGTACCTGTGGACCACATGTTCATTCCCTCTCGCATCTTAATTCCTGAATAACCTGGTATAGCAGATAGAAACAGTGATACTGGAGTTGTGAGCAACTAGGGAAAAGATAGGGTACAAGATCTGGTAGAGGCAGAGAAAAGAACAGATTAAACAACTGGGAAAAATAAATGAACCTGACTAGCTGGCAGAAAAACTGAGAGATGGAGAAGCAGAAGACTCATTAGTAATATAGAAGAGTTCAGTGGAGAAAGAAAAAGAAAAATCACCACACATCCCTTAGAGGTGGCAGGGACTCAGAATATCCATACTAGGAGCTTCTGACGGAGAGACCTTGAGACCTGAGTGAGTACATAACCTTACAAGGAAACAGATAAAAAATCCTCTTGTCTCAGGCTGCCATGAAGCTCAGAAAGGAGTGGGAGAAAGGAGAAAACTCAGTCCAAGTAGGCAGAGGCCCAGAGAGAGCTCACAGCAGCAGGCTGGGGTTCATATCTTCCACAACCTCTTCTTACCACAGAGTGGACAAGGGTATGGGGCATCTGAGGCTACCTGATCCAAGCAGAAAGTAGGGGCCCTCTACCCATTGGGGTTTCTGTCAATCTTTAAGAGCGGGTCTGTGATTGACAGCAAGATGTCATCATTAGTAGCCATCACAGGAAGACACAAACCAAACTGCCTGAGCTAGCAGCACCTCACTCTAATATGGAAAATGGGCACTCACCACTGGTGCCTTTTTTTTCCTTTCCTCTTTTTCTCCTCTCCCCTGCCTCATCCAATAAAGGTACATATTAAGCCACCATAACATCTGCTTGTCCCAAATCCAAATCCCCTTCATGATGAACAGAGATCTACATCCACATCCCACCAGTGATCCTACCAACACAAAGAGAACTGTAGAGCAGCCCCTACAACAGAATTAATAACCAAAAAAAAATAGACCTGCTCCACACTTTCAAATATAGTTAAATATAAAATCAGGGTGAAACAAATCAATATATAGTAACGGTGAAAGACAACAACTTTAAAGTGTCTAGGAAACAACAGACAACCTCAAATAAAAAATAAAACAACAGGATAAGACAATAGAAACAAAACCCCAGGCTAAAGAATTTTCTATCATGGAAGAACAGGCAATAGAATTATCTGAGAAGAAGTTCAGAAGATATGTATAGAGGACACTACAAGAGCTCAAGGAAGCACAAACAGAATCAAGGAGAAGACAGAAAGAACCCTGGAAGAATTCAGGAAAACCATTCAAGAACAAAATAACAAAATAAATACACTATTAGAACTCATACAAAAACAGCAGTTAGAAATCCAGAAGATAAACGTTAAAACTACAGAGTTAGACAAAACAGTGGAAGGACAAAACAGTAGACTAGAACTGGCTGAAGAATACATTTCCCAACTACAAGACAAATCCATTTATGCCAGTCTGTATGGAGAAAAATCAGAACAAAGATTTATGAGAAATGAAGAGAATCTAAGAGTTATATGGGATGACATGAAAAGAAGCAACATACACCTCATTGGGATACCAGAACAAGAGGTAGGGGAAAAAATTTAAAAAAAAAAAAAAATGTGGAAGACTTGCTAACAGAAAATTTCCCCCATATCATGAATGAAGAAAAATATCTGTCCAAGAAGCTCAAAGAACTCCATGCAAGATAGATCTCAAGAGGAAGTCACCAAAAAAAACCAAACACAACTCACAGGCATCAAGTTGGATCCAACTCAGAGCAACCCCTCCTTGGGTTTCTGAGGCAGTATCACTATGGAAACAGATTGCCCAATCTTCCTTCTGAGGAGTGGCTGGTGGATTTGAACCACCAGCCTTCTGGCTAAAAGTCAGATGCCATAGGCACTATGCCACCAGAGCTCTCCAAGATGTATCATAATCAAACTCTCCAAAACTAAAGACAAAGAAAGAATCTTGAGAGCAACTGAGGAAAAAAGAAATGTCACCTACAATGGACAACCAATAAGACTAAGCTCTGATTACTCAGCAGAGGCCATGTAGGCAAGAAGGCAATGAGATGGCATATATAAAACACTGAAGGAAAAGAACTTCCAATGAAGAATTCTATACCTAGCCAAATTGTCCCTCAAATATGAGGATGAAATCAAGATGTTCTCAGACAAACAGAAATTAAGGGAATTTGTGAAAACGTGACCAACCCTACAAGAAATGCTAAAGGGAGTCCTTACAATAGAGAACCCACAACAGAGAACAACAAATTAAAATCAGGACTCTTGACATCAACACTTAGAAACCAAACCAGAAATAGGCTCACAATAAGTTCATAAAACAATGTACACAAAGAAACAAAGAGTCAATCTGCAGACAACACTAGTAACAAAGCAAATAGAGGGAATAAAAGCTCTAATAACAAAACTTCCATATGGAGTCAAAGACAAGACTGTCTTCATGGAACTGACTGTTCCAAACTTAAGGAGACAAAAATTTACTTCAGGGTAACCACAAAGAAAATTAATAATCCCCCTAAGCAAACCCAGAAAGAAGGAAAACATATGGGCTAGTAAGCACAAAACCAACAATAATGGAGAAAAGAGAAGAAACACTTGATAACAAAATGAGCTCAGCACAGAAAAATATTTGGACCAAAGAAATTCCAACAACACAACAAAAAACACAAAAGAATGACAGCAATAAATTCATACCTATCACTTAACTACACTCAATGTGAATGGACTAAATGCACCAGTCAAGAGAAAGACAGTGACAGATTGGATAAGAAAAGGCCTATCAATATGCTGCCTACAAGAGACCCACCTTAGACACAAAGACAAAAACAAATTTAAAATTAAAGGGTGGGAAAAAATATACCAAGCTAATGGCAACAAAAAAAGAGCAGGAGTGGAAATATTAATTTCTGATAAAGTAGACTACAAGGTGAAAAACAGCATAAGAGACAAAGAAGGTCATTATATAATGTGAAAATGATCAATTGGCCAAGAAGACATCACCATAATTAATATCTATGCACCCAATGAAAGTGCTCCAAAATATATAAAGCAAATATTAACTGAATTGAAAGGAAAAATAGACAACTCTACAATAGTAGTAGTAGTAGTTGTGGTGGTGGTGGTGGTGGTATGCTGTCAAGTTGGACCCGCCACATAGCGATCCCTCCTTGGGTTTCCAAGGCAGTATCATTACAGAAGTAGATTGCCTCATCTTCCTTCCGAGGAGTGGCTGGTGGGTTTAAACCACCAGCCTTCTGATTAGCAGTCAAGTGCCTTAGGCATTATGCTACCAGAGCTCACAATAGTAGTAGGAGATTTTAACATCCCACTTTCGAGGAGGGACAGAGCAACTAGAAAAAAACTCAACAAAGATACAGAAGAACTCAACAACACAATCAGCCAACTCGACTCATAGCCACATACAGAGAACTCCACCCAACAAAAGCACAATACACATTCTTCTCTAGTGCACATGGATCATTCTCCAGAATAGACAATATGTAAGGACACAAAACAAGCCTCAATAAATTAAAAAAAAAACTGAAATACTACAAAGCATCTTCTCAGACCACAATGCTATAAAGTTAGAAATCAATAATAGGAAGATCAAGGGAAAAATAGCATATGTGGAAACTGAATAATACATTGCTCAAAAACTACTGGGTAACAGAAGAAATAAAGTGTGAAATAAAATAACCCTAGAAAAAAACAAGAGTGAAGATACATCTTACCAAAACCTATGGGACCCAGCAAAAGCAGTACACAGAGGTCAGTTTATAGCAATAAATGCACACATCAAAAAAGAAGAAAGAAATAAAATCAACACTCTAACTCAACTTCAACAATTAGAAAAAGAGCAACAGAAGAAGCTTACAGTATCCAGAAGTAAGGAAATAATAAAGATCCAAGCAGAAATAAATGAAACAGAAAACAAAGCAATAATAATAATGATAGTAGAGAAAATCAACCATACAAGAAGCTGGCTCATCTAAAAGATTAACAAAATTGACAAACCACTCGCAAATTTGACAAAGGAAAACAAAGAGAAGATGCAAATAACACAAATAATAAATGAAAAGGGTGACATCACAACAGAACCAACTAAAATAAAAATGACAAAATATTATGAAGAACTGTATTCCAACAGATTCAAGAACCTGGAAGAGATAGACTAGTTTCTAGAAACACAAGACCTACCTAAACTATCTTAGTTGGAGATAGAATACTTGAACAGACCCCTAACAGAAGAAGAAATCGAGCAGGTCATAAAAAACTCCCTACAAGAAAAGTCCTGGCCCAGATGGCTTCACTGGAGAATTTGACCAAACATTTCAGGGAAGAGTTGAAACCTATACTACTCAAACTGTTCCAAAACATAGAAAAAGATGGAATACTCCCAAACTCATTTTATGAAGCAAGCATAACACTGATACCAAAACCAGAGAAAGACACCACTAAAAAGAAAACTTCAGACCAATATCCCTCGAGCATATAGAAGCAAAAATCTTTGATAAAATCCTAGCCAATGGACTCCAGCAACATATCAAAAAAATAATAAATCATGAACAACTGGGATTCATAACAGGTATGCAAGCATGGTTCAACATCAGAAGAACAATCAGTGTAATCCACCACATAACCAAAACAAAAGAACAGAATCATATGATCATATCAATCATTGCAGAAAAGGCATTCGATAAAATCCATACCTGTTCCTGTTCAAAACTGTCAAAAAAAATAGGGATAGAAGGGAAATTCCTCAACATAATAAAAGGCATATACGTAAAGACAGCAGCCAACATAATTGTTAACAGAGAAAGACTCAAAGTATTCTATCTGCAAATGGGTACCAGACAAGGATGACCTGTATCACCACTTCTATTTAACATTCTATTAGAAGTCTTAGCCAGGGCAATAAAACAAGAAAGAGAAATAAAAGGTATCCATATTGGCACACAGGAAGTTAAGCTATTTCTATTTGCAGATGACATGACAGATGACATGGAAAACCCCAGAGACTAGGCAAAAAAATTACTGAAATTATAGAGAGGTTCAGCAAAGTGGCAGGATGTAAGGTCAACATACAAAAATCAGTTGGATGCCTCTACATCAATGATGAGGCCCCTGAAAAGGAAATAAGGAAAACAATACCATTTACAATAGCTACTGTGTTGGATTGGGTTCTCTAGAGAAACACAAAAACCAGCAAAGTATATATATATATATTTATAGAGAGAGAAAGAGAGAGAGAGAGAAATTTATCTTAGATAAATGGCTCACAAGCGTGTAGAAGCCGACAAGTTCAAGCTGAAAAGTTCGTCTCTGG
>NW_006921941.1:3492098-3503583 GCF_000298275.1 Orycteropus afer afer | reverse complement strand
CCAGGAAGTATATAGTCCGGAATACCGTTCTTCCAGTTTGTCCCTGGGATAGTATTACAGGTAGGCCACACCCCTGGGGAAACTCCCCCTAGACTGACCGGCCGCTTAGGACGCAGTCATGTGATCCATCATGGGAACCACCACTCACAACTGGAGTCCAGCCAAGTTGACACACAGCTCCAACTATCACAGCTACCAAAAAGATAAAATATATAGGAATAAATCTTACAAGAGGCACAAAACACCTATACAAAGAAAACTACAAAACACTACTACAAGAAACTACAAGGGATCTACATAAATGGAAGAACCTGTCATGTTCATGGGTAGGAAGACTGACTACTGTGAAAATGTCAATATTACCCAAAGCAATCTACACCCTCAATGCAATCCTGATCCAGATACCATTGATATTTTTTAAGGATATGGAAAAACCAATTATTAACTTCATATGGAAAGGAAAGACACCTACGATAAGCAAAGCACTGCTGAAGAAGAAAAACAAAGTGGGAAGTCTCACACTGCCAGATCTCAAAATCTACTATATAGCCACAGTAATTAAAATAGTGTGGTATTGGTACAATGATAGACAGACAGACCAATGGAACACAATTGAAAACCCAGAAATAGACCCATCCATCTACTTCTGATCTTTAACAAAGGATGAAAACCAATTAAATGGGGGAGAGATAGCCTCTTTAACAATTGGTTCTGGCAAAATCAGATATCCACTTGCAAAAAAATGAAACAAGACCCAGACATCATGCCATACACACACACACACACACACACAAAAAAAAAAACTCAAGTTGGGTTAGAGACTTAAATGTAAAACCCAAAACTATAAAGCTCATCAAAGATAAAATAGAGGCAAATCCAGAAGTCCTAGTTTATGGCATAAATAGACTGTCAAGCATAACCCAAAATGCACAGGCAGCAAAGGAGAAGCTAGATGACTGGGACCTTTTAAAAATTAAATTTTTATGTGCATCGAAAGACTTCACCAAAAGGGTGAAAAGAGAAACTACAGATTGGGAGAAAATATTTGGCTATGACATACCTGACAAAAGACTCATCTCCAAAATTTATAGAAAACGTCAACACCTCAATGCCAAAAAGACAAACAATCCAATTCAAAAATGGGCAAGAGACATGAACAGAGACTTCACTAAACATGATATACTGGTGACCAACAAACACATGAGGAAATGCTCATGATCATTAGCCATTAGAGAGATGCAAATCAAAACAACAAGATATCATCTCACCCCAACAATAATAGCAAAGTTCAACAAGACAGAAAATAGCAAATGCTGGAGAGGTTGCAGAGAGATTGGAACTCTTATACACTGCTGGTGGGACTACAAAATAGTACAACCATTGTGGAAAATGGTATGGTGGTTCCTTAAAAACTGAAAATAGAAATACCATTTGATCTAACAATTCCATTACTAGAAATATATCCTAAAGAAGTGAGAGACGGGACGTGAAGACATGCATAATCATCTTCACTACAGCACAATTCACTATAGCAAAGATATGGAAACAACGTAAATGCCCATCAACAGATGAATGGATAACCAAATTATGGTACATTCACACAATGAAATACTATGCTACATTAAAGAATAATGGAGAATATGCAAATTGTCTCACAACATGGATGAATTTAGAGGACATTATGCTGAGTGAAATAAGTCCGTCACAGAAGGACAAATATTGTATGAGCCCATTATTGTAAAAAGTCAAGGAAGGGTTTACTTAGGAAAGGGAATTCACTTTGTAGGTTATCAGGGATGGGAGGGAAGGGGAGGGAAAATTTCAGACTAGTTGGGGGTCACATGTTGATTTGGGTAAGGGGAGGGATGGTATGGAAAGAGTCTGTGACCAGCATGATGACATTGGGGAAAGGGAGGTCACTGAAACATGCACATAAGATATACACAACAGAGGCAAATACTAGTATATGCACAAATCTGCATTACCACTAACACCAAACACCAGACTATAGATAAATGCATAGACTACTGAGAAGATCAGGTGGGGGTCGGCAAACAGGAATGTACCCTACACCAAGGATAGACTTAGCTGAAGATAATCTTGCCATACTCATTACAGAAGCAATAGAAGACAGAGTTGGAATAATCTCTCAGAGACAGCCAAACACCTTGGGAGAGAGAATCAACAAGACTGCCAACTTGGGACCATAGTATTGGTGGACACCAGACTCAACTGGCACAACATAGTACATAAAAATCTTGTTCTACAACCTACTTTGGTGAGTAGTGGCTGGGGTCTTAAAAGCTTACAAGCAGCTATCTAAGATGCAACTATTGGTCTCCTCTCATCTGAAGCAAAGAACAGTGAAAAAAATCAAAGGCATCTGGAAACAGTCCAAGAATATGATGGACTTCGAGACCAGAAGAACTAGATGGTGCCCAGCTACCAATGCCAACCACTTGAGAAGGGATCAAAACTGGAGATACTGGATAGAGTGAGAGGAAAAATGTGGAACAAAATTCAAAAACATAAAAACGACCAGAATTACTGATCAGATGGAGTCTGGTGGGACCCCCAAGACTATGGCCCTGGGATACCTTTCATGCCTGAGATTGGACTCACTCCCAAGGATCAGCTCTCAGCTCAACAGTAGAAAGACTTATAAGCAGAACACCCAACCCTGGGTGATGCACCCACCCACTCTAGGGAGGTACATGCCTTAGAGCAGTCAGCCATGGGGCACCAGAGGGGCAGCAGTCACTTGCAGGGAAAACTAGACAGACCGATGTAAGAAGGCCATGGGGGGAGGGGTGGTCACAGGGATGGGAGAGGAGGGGAGTGTGTTAAGGTAGGGGATGTGATCGGGAGTGAAATCAAATGTACATGAACTGTTGAATGTAAAATAAATTTTGCATTGTAAATTTGCACCCAAAGCACAATTTAAAAAAAGGGGGGCGGGGGAGAATGGTCACTGCATGTAAGCATTCAAAATGGCTGCACCCTCTGGACAGCCAAATTCCACAGCTTAATCTGTCTCCTTCTTTACTGTTTCCCTTTTTACTCATCAGCCACCAATGCAGTCATCTATGGTGCCCCAATTTTTAGGTTAATTCTCAGGTTCTAACACCATTTGGAAATATTCAGACTGTCCATGTCATCAGGATAGCTGATGACAATAGTCTGCAGCTCTGTTCATCTCCTTATTCACTGTTTTCATTCAGGTTCTTCTACTAGTTTGTGTTTAACCCACTTCTGTATCCTTCCTTTCAAAGCTCAGGACTCTGGGATTACCTTCTGTATCTGTGTCAATTGTTTTCTCTTTTCATTGTTGAAGAGGGTCTGTGTAGTTTGTCTGCCTATTCCACCATCTTACCAGAAGTCCTTTCTTTATTTATTTTTTTCATCACTTGATTTCTTGACTGCTGATTTCATGGGTGTTGATTGTGGATCCAAGTAAAATGAAATCTTTGAAAACTTTCAGTCTCTTCACCACTTACAATAAGGTTGCTTATTGGTCCTGTTGTGAGGATTTTTGTTTTCTTTATATTAACTATAGTCCACATCAAAGATTGTAGTCTTTGATCATCATCAAAGTAAGTGCTTCAAGTCTTCTTCATTTTCAGCAAGCAAAGTTGTGTCATCCACATATCACAGGTTGTTAATGAGTCTTCCTCTAATAAATATTCTTAATATAGTCCAGCTTCATGGATTATTTGTTCAGCATACAGGTTGAATAAGTATGACAAAAGGATATAACCCTGACACATCCCATTTCTGATTTAAAACCATGCAGTATCCCCGGTTCTGTTTGAATTACTGCGTCTTGGTCTCTATGAACACAATTAAGTGTTCTGGAATTCCCATTCTTCTCAATATTATCAATAATTTGTTATGATCCACACAGTTGAAAGCCTTTGCATAGTCAATAAAACACAGGTGAACATCTTTCTGGTATTCTTTACTTTCTGCCAAGATCCACCTGACATCAGCAATGATATCCCTAATTCCACATTCTCTCCTGAATCTGGGTTGAATTTCTGCCAATTCTCTTTAATGTACTGCTGCAATTGTTTTTGAATTATCTTCAGCAAAATTTTACTTTCTATAAACTAATGATAGGATTCGATAATTTCTGCATTCTGTTGGATCACCTTTCTTTGGAATGGTACAAAAAGGGATTTCTTCCAATCACTTGGCCAGGTACCTGTCTTCCAAATTTCTTGGCATAAACTAGCAAGTGCCTCCAGTACAGCACCCATTTGTTGATACATCTCAATGGGTATTCCATCATTTCCTGGATCCTTGTTTTTAACCAATGCCTTCAGTGCAGCTTGGACTACTTCCTTCAATACCATCAGTTTTAATATGATGTCTCTGTATAGCAAGCAGAAAGTTTATCCAGGGCTCATTCTTTTGGGCTGCATCTGTCTTAGATATATCACTCAGGAGTTATGAAAGCTTAGAGAACAAGAGTTTCTTAAGTAAATGACTCTACAAGTTCAATCTCTAACAGTGGTTCTCAGATTAAGCATGCATCAGAATCCCTGGACAACTTGCTAATGTACCTAGTCCTGGACCCCTCCAAAGAGTTTCTGATTCAGCATGAGGCCAATGCTGTTGGTCCAGAGACCACCCTTTGAGAACCACTGCTCCAGAATACACTGCAATAAATCCCAGACAAGCAGCAAACAAATTTAAAAAAAATATTTTTTTTTTGTATTGTTTTGTTTTGTTTCGGTTCTTACACATGGCTGCTACACATTTTAATAGGCTTTCATTTTTCATAATACCAAGAACTATAATTTATATTCTAGAAGAAAATACACCAAAATAGTCACAGTATCTCTGGGTGGTAGAATTTATGTGTTTTTGTTTTCTTCTTTTTGACTTTTCTGTATTTTATAAATTGTTTACAATGAGCATGTAAAACTTTTATAATCAGATTAAAAATATATATCTAAATGCTAAGAAGAGAAAGATAAGGTTGAACAATACACTTGTTGGAGGGCTTGATGCTTCTACCCACTAGCTACAGACAGAGCAAAGGGGAAAGCATTACAGTAATAAACAACATTGGAGCAATGTCCATGTACTGTTTTCTCACATGCACCAATTCATTTAATCTCTGTCAGCCTGAGGAGATGGATATGGTCATCCTTATCATAATCATCGTCATCATCACCATCCTCATATTCTGCACTTAACAGATAAGGAAGCCAAAACACACAGATAGTAATTGAAGAAGCCTGGATTTGGAGCCAGCAGGTTCTGCTTCCTTGGAGCATGCTTAATCCCACATGCAGGGCTTCTTGACCACTCAGGCATCCCTATTTGAACAGATCTTAGAAGGGGTTTTTCTCCCAGGCTTTCTCATATAAATGCCACAGTCCCACAGGCCACTGATAAATGTTCCCTCCAGATATCACCACCTCCACCTGCCAAGAGGCTATGCCTTTCCTCATGACAATGAGAAGAAAACCCTCTTCAATTGGGATGGACCAGCAGCAGACAGAGGACAAGTTTCCCAGTCAACTCAACAAACATCTCTCAAGGGCCTATTGTAACCACATCCACCAGGCATTTTATATACATTCTCTCTAATCCCAACACCCTCCAAGATAGTTTGGTTTTTTTAAAATTACTTTCCCCATTTCGTAGATGATGGAAGTACAGATCAGGAAGGGTAAGTGACTCTCTGCCCACCCCTAGGTCCCCAACGCAACCCCCAATACAGCAAACATCCCAGAGCTGAGATTTTTCTCTTTTCCAAACACCCACCTCTCCCCTATCTCCCCTGTCTCCTAGGCAGATTTAGCCATTATTGGTTAGTATACCTTCATGTTAATCATTAACCATATTTTCAGATCTCCTCTCTCCACAGCAGGCAGATCTTAGAAGAGGTAAAGAAGAAAACAGAGGGATTAGATTCTTGGGTATAGCAAGAGGACTTGCCTGAGGTGGGGGATGGAACAATGGGGAGTGGCAGAAGGCAGCTTGCAGATGGGGGGTGGGCAGGAATAGTATCAAAATATAGGCATGTGGTAGAGGGAAGAGGGGAAGCTGAAAGTGACAGACACCTCCTTCAACATATTAGCTTCTCACAGCCAGCCAGGCCCAGCAGGACTGGGCAGCCTTTGGGCTTCACTAGAAGGGAAAGTGCCTTTAACGCAACGTGAACTAAAATACCACCAGTACCCAGGCACATTAAGGCTAGGCCCATTAAGAACCCAGTGGACCACCCAGGGGTTGCCAGACCCTAACTGGACAGTTCTTTGTTTTAACTTCTTGATCGAAAAATAGGTCAAGGGAGAGGGGGAAGTATCTTAGTTACCTAGGGCAACTATAACACATATACCACAAGTGGGTAGTTGTAAAGAACAGGAATTTATTGTCTTAAGTTTTTGGAGGCCAGATGTCCAAATCAGGTCATTGACACTAGGGAATAGTCCCTCCTTGTCAGTAGCCCCAGGACTTCCTTGAAGTTCTTTGACAACCCTTGGTATTCCTTGGTGTCTGTCTTCCCTTTGTGTGTGTCTGTGTCTATTCTGCTTTTTTTAATAAGATACTCCTCAGAAGTGATTAGGTTTAGGACCCTCTCTACCCAGGACTGACCTCATTAACATAACAAAGAAAACCTCTATTTCCAAATAGAGTCATCACATTCATAACATTCCATCCACTGGTCCCCAAAAATTCATGTCTTTGCCACATGCAAAACACATTCACCCTATCACATCATCTCAAAGTCTTAAATCAACTCCAACTCCAAAATCTCATCTTCTGAAGCATTTTTAGATACTGAAATATGGATGAGACATTAGGTATACTCCATCCTCTTTATCTGTGAACCTGTGAAATCTAGACTACAAGTTATCTGTTCCAAAGTGGAACAGGCATAAGGTAGACATTTCCATTACAAATGGGAGAAATTGGAGGGAAGAAAGGGATAACAGGCACCAAACAAATCCAAAACACAGCAGAATAAATTACATTAGCTCTAAAGGCTTGAAAATAATCCTGTCTTCTCTAAGATCATATGGACAATGGCCTTGACCTCCAGCCTCTGGTTGTTGGCCATATCTGCTGGATTCTGATGGAGACCTCTCAACCCTGGGCTTCAGTTCCACCTTCCAGACCCATTGGGATGGAAACTCTGCTCCTTCAGCTTTGGGAAGCCCCATTCTCCTAGTTCATCTAAGAGGCAACCACAGCCCCTGGGGCCCAACAAGTCCATTCTTTTGCTCCATGGGCATGGCAGCCCAGCCTCCTCAAATTTGGGCAGGGGCTCCATCCCCTTGGCACATCTTAATGTCCGTCTCACACTCCAGAACCGAGTTGATGAAGATCTGACTCTTTGGAATTTAGGAGGCTATGGCCTCACCCTTTGAGGTCTAGGACACAGTGGCTCCATCTTTGAAACTGACAAGGGTCTACTTCCCTTGTTCCTTCCAATAGTTCTGCTGATCTCTAAGCTACTCCAAGGATGGTACTTTTCCTTTCTTGGAGGACAATAGATGTAACTCTTGTGGCCTGTTCTCTGCCTGTAGAATTCTAAGAGGCAGATAGTGCTTTTTCTCTTTTCTGTGTCCCTTTCAGTGTAAACTGACAGGTTTTCTGCTGTGGTAGTTGGTTAGATCCATCAGTCACAGGCTTAATCCCTTTAACAATAGATTGTGTAGCCACATCCTTGGTGAACATTCTAGGAAACATGTCCTTAGTTTGTACAACAGAATTTTCCAAATCTTTAAGGTTTTTTTTCATTTTGCACAGTTCATTTTTAAGTCCATCTCTCTCCTTGTCATATTTTATTGTAAGTGGCAAGAAATCACAGGGTTCCTTTAAGATCTTGCTTAGAAATCTTTTCAGCCAGATATTTAAGTTCATCACTTACAAGTTCTACTCTTCACCAAACATTTGAACATAATTCACAAAAGTTCTTTGCCAATACATAAAAAGCATCACCCTTCCTCCATTGTTGAATCACATCTTCATCATGTTCTTTTAAAGCGTCACCAGAAGCATATTTAACAGCCACATTTCCATATGTATTCTCTAAGACAATAGACACGTTCCCCATAGCTCTCCTCACTTCCTTCTGAGCTGTCATCAGAATTACCTTTGATGTTTATAATTATACCTATAGTCTCTTCAAGGCAATCTAGGCTTTTACTATTAGGCACGTTAAAACTCTTCCAACCTCTACCCATTACTCAATTCCAAAACTATTTCCACATTTTAGGCATTTATTAGAGCAGCAACCCATTTTTGGTATCAAATTCTGTCTTAGTCATCTACTCCTGCTATAATAGAAATTCCACAAATGGGTAACTTTAACAAATAGAAGTTTGTTTTCTCACAGTTTGGAAGGTTAGAAGTCTGAATTCATAGAGTCAACTCTAAAGAAAGACTTTCTCTCTGTGTTGGCTCTGGAGGAAGATCCTTGTTTCTTTTGAGCTTCCACTCATGGGTGATTTTCATGTGGCTTGGAGTCTCTCTTCTCCCATCTCTGCTTTCCTCACTTGCTTGTTTAATTTCTTTTATAACTTAAAAGGAATTGACTCAGCAGAACAAAGAAACCATAGGAATCCATGAAACATCTCACAACATGTATGAGTCTGAAAGACATCATACTGTGTGAAATAATGCAATTACAAAAAGACAAATAGTGTATAACACCACTATTATAAAAAGTCAAGAATAGATTTACACACAGAAACTTTCTTTGATGGTTACCAGGAATAGGAGGGAGAGGGAGGCAGAATCACTAACTAGATTTTTGTTAGGTGCCATCGAGTCGGCTCCAACTCGTAGTGACACAGCAGATGGAAACACTGCCCAGACCTGTGCCAGCCCCACAATCCTTGCTATACCTGAGCCCATCATTGTAGCCACTGTTTCAATCCATCTCGTTGAGGGCCTTCCCCCTTTTCATTGACCCTCCACTTTACTAAGCATGATATCTTCTTTCAAGGAGTGGTCCCTTCTGACAACATGACCAAAGTAGGTGAGACAGTCCAGCCATTCTCACTTCCAACGAGCTTCCAAGGAGCATTCCAAGGCTGCGCTTCTTCCAGGACAGATTTGTTAGCTCTTTTAGCAGTCCATGGTACTTTCAGCATTCTTCACCAACACCACAACTCAAAAACATTGACTCTTCTTCAGTCTTCCTTATTCATTGATCAGCTCTCACATGCATATGAGGCAATTGAAAATACCATAGCTTGTGTCAGGCAATTGAAAATACCATAGCTTAGTCTTCAAGGAGATATCTTTGCTCTTCAGCACTTGAAAGAGGTCTTTTGCAGCAGATTTGTTCAATGCTATATGTCATTGGACATCTTGACTGCTGCTTCCGTTGACTGTAGAACCAAGTAACATGAAGTCCTTGACAACTTCAATTTTTTCTCCATTTATCATGATGCTGTATATTGGCCCAGTTGTGAGGATTTTTGTTTTCTTCATATTGAGGTGTAATCCATACTGGAGACTGTAGTTTAATCTTCATCAGTAAGTGCCTCAAGTCATCCTCACTTTCAGCAAGCAAAGTTGCATCATCTGTGTATTGCATGTTGTTAATGAGCCTTCCTCCAATCTGGATGCCATATTCTTCTTCATATAATCCAGCTTCTCGGATTATTTGCTCAGCATACAGATTGAATAAGTATGGTGAAAGGATACAGCCCTGACATACTCCCTTCCCAATTTTAAAACATGCAGTGTCCCCTTGTTCTATTCAAACAACAGCCTCCTTGTCTATATACAGGTTCCTCATGAGTACAATTAAGGGTTCTGAAATTCCCATGCTTCTCAGTATTATCCATAATTTGGTACAATCCACACAATTGAATGCTATTGCATAGTCAATAAAATGCAAGTAAACATCTTTCTGGTATTCTTTGCTTTGAGCCAACATCCATCTGACATCAGCAATGATATCCCTCATTCCACATCCACTTCTGAATCCAACTTGCATTTCTGGAACTTTTCTGTCAATATACTGCTGCAACCATTTTTTATTTATCTTCAGTAAGATTTTACTTGTGTGAGATATTAATGATATTGTTTGATAATTTCCACATTCTTTGGAATGAGTACATATATAAATCTCTTCCAGTCAGTTGGCCAGATAGCTGTCTTCCAAATCTCTTGGCATAACTGAGTGAGTGCCTCCGGTGCGGCATCCATTTGTTGAAACATCTCAATAGGTATTCTGTCAATACCTGGAGCCTTGTTTGTCATCACTTCCTTCTGTGCAGCTTTGATTTCTTCCTTCAATACCATTGGTTCTTGATCATATGCCACCTCCTGAAACAGAAGAACATCGACCAATTCTTTTGGTACAGTGACTCTGTGTATTCCTTCTATCTTCTTTTGATGTTTTCTGTACCAGTCAGTATATTGCCCATAGAATCTTTCAATATTGTAACTCGAGGCTTAAATTTTTTCTTCAGTTCTTTCAGCTTCAGAAATGCCAAGAGTGTTCTTCCCTTTTGGCTTTCCAGCTCCATGTCTTTGCACATTTCATTAAAATAATAGACTATGTCTTCCTGAGCTGTTCTTTGAAATCTTCTGTTCAGCTTTCTTCTCTTGTCATCTCTTCCATTTGCTTTAGCTACTCTCCATTCAAGGGCAAGTTTCAGAGTCTCTTCTGACATCCATTTTGGTCTTTTCTTCCTTTCTTCTCTTTTTAATGACATTTTGCTTTCTTTATGGATGATGTTTTTCATGTCATCCAACAATTCTGGTTTTCAGTCACTGGTGCTCAATGCATCAAATCTATTTTTTAGATGGTTTCTAAATTCAGAAGGATATATTCAAGGTCATATTTTGGCTCTTGTGGACTTGTTTTAATTGTCTTCAACTTCAAGTTGAACTTGCATATGAGCAGTTGATGGTCTGTTCCGCAATCAGCTCCTGGCCTGTTTTGGCTGAAGATATTGAGCTTTACCATCACCTCTTGCCCCAGATGTAGTCAATCTGATTCCTGTGCATTCCATCTGGTGAAATCCACATGTATAGCTGCTGTTTGTGTTGTTGAAAAAAGGTATTTTCAATGAGTAAGTTGTTGGTCTTGCAAAATTCTATCATGCAATCTCCAGTGTTATTTCTATCACCAAGGCCAAGTTTTCCAACTATCGGTGATTGTTCTTTGTTTCCAACTTTTGTGGTCCAATCACCAGTGATAACACCACATCTTGATTATGTGTTCTGTCAATTTCAGACTGCAGAAATTGGTAAAAATATTCAATTTCCTCATCTTTGGATTTGGTGGTTGATGTGTAAATTTGAATGATAGTAGTAGTAACTGGTCTGCCTTGCAGCCTTATAGATATTATCCTATCACTGACAGCATTGTACTTCAGGGTAGATCTTGAAACTTACTTGTGGACGGATTTTGAAGATGGCAGACTAGGCAGAAGGACTGCACAGACCCTCTTCAACAAAGAAAAGGGAAACCAATTAACACAGACACAGAAGATAATCT
>NW_006921941.1:3483168-3487638 GCF_000298275.1 Orycteropus afer afer | reverse complement strand
AACTATGGGGAGGAAGTGGGAGGGGAGCTGTTGCATTGTGGTAAACTGTGGTCAATGACATGAGACAAAGTATATGTGAACTGCTGTATGGAAAGTAAATTTGCTCTGTAAATCTTCACCCAAATCACAATAAAAAAACAAAAACAAAACAAAACAAAAAAACCTTATTTGTGATGATGAGTGCCACACCATTCCTCTTTAATTTGTCATTCACTGCAAAGTAGATCATATGGTTGTCTGATTCAAAATGGCCAAAACCAGTGTATTTCAGCTCACTAATGCCTAGGATATCAATCTTTATGCATTCCTTTGCATTTTTTACAACTTCTAATTTTCCTAGATTCCTACTTCATACATTCCATTTTCCTATTATTAATTGATGTTCGCAGCTGTTTTTTCTCATTTTGAGTCATGCCACTTCAGCAAATGGAGGTCCCGAAAGCTCTACTTTATTCATATCGTTAAGGTTGGTTCTACTATGATCAGGCAGCCTTTTCCAGTCATTTTTTGAGTGCCTTCCAATCTGTAGTGGGTTCATCTTTTGGCACTGTATCAGAGAATATTTCAGGGCCATTCATAAAGTTTTCCAGTAATATATCAGGCAGCATTTTACTGGTATTCATAAGGTTTTCCCTGGCCAATTCTTTGAGAAGTGGATGGCCTCTTCCTTCTTCTGAGTCTGTCTCAGTCTGGAAGCTCCACTGAAACCCATCCACCATGGGCAACCTGTTGGCATTTGAAACACCAATGGCACAGCCTCAAGCTTCACAGCAACATGCAAGATACCATAGTACGATAAAATGACAGACAAGTTTGTCTCCCTTAGTTGTTCCAAACTTCTCTGCTCACTTCCTGGCCTTCCCCTTACCTGTTCTGACCATGAGCATCTAGCTCCTGCTTCCTGCCTAGGGCTCTCCCCTTACTGGAGAGTAAACCAAAACACCAAACCAAATTCATTGCCATTGAGTCAATTCCAACTTTTAGAGACCCCAATTGGGTTTCTGAGGTGATAAATCATTACAGAAGTTGATTGCCCCATCTTCCTTCCACAGAGCCACTGGTGGGTTTGAACCACCAACCTTCTGGTTAGCAGTCAAATACCTTAGGCATTATGCCACCAGAGCTCCTTAAGAAACAGACAGGCAGTGGCTGTGCCAGATGTGCATTATCTGGAAATTGAACCCAGGTCTCTTACATGGAAGGTAAGAATTCTACTACTAAATCTCCACTAAAAAAACAAACAAACAAACTCACTGCCATCAAGTCAAATCTGACTCATAACAATCCCTTCTTGGGTTCCCGAGGTGGTATCTCTGCAGAAGTATATTGCTAAGTCTTCCTTCCTAGGAATGGCTGGTGTGTTTGGACCACTAACCTTCTGGTTAGCAGTCAAATGCCTTAAGCACTATGCCACCAGAGCTCCCACTATGCCACCAGAGCTCCAATAGACATGTGAAAAGCAATACACTATATGGAGGAAGTTAGCACAGCATGTGTGACCAAGGCAAAGGAGGACACTGAGAGGTACATAAGAATAAAGAGCAACTACAGTAAACATCATAACTAACATATACACTCCTGCAACAATAGTGTAACAACAAACAATAACTTATGAGTAGATATATAGCTAGATATGTATGCGAAATAGAACATATATATTTGTATGTGCTGCATGTCTATTCACATATATAACAGAGCCCATAGGAGATAGTTATGGAAACTTCTTAGACATAACCAAACAACTCATGGGACTGAGTTACCAGGCTTCAAGCCTAAGGACCATAGTCTCAGGGGACATCTATATCAATTGGCCTATGATAGTTCCTATACAATGTTATGCATCATAGTTTGGTGAGTAGTGTCTGGAGTTTTATGATGATGATAATGATGATGATTTGGGTGAAAGTTTATAAATTGGTTTTCCACTCAATAATGCATACACATTTTGTTTTGTGACATTTATTGCAATCCCCACAATGTAACAGCACTCTTCTTACTTCCTCCTTGTGTTTACCATTTCCTTTTGTCCTTTTTTCCTTTTCCTTCTTGCCTTCTTAGCTTTACCCCTGTGTAAAATTCTGCCTTTTTGATCTTGTATGGTTGATTGTTCTGATCAATGAGTACCACCCTGGTATTATTGTTCACCTTAGAGGCCTATCTATCGTTTGGCTGAAAGTAGAGTCAGTTCCAGGTTTGAAGTGTTTCTAAGAGCCAAAGTGTCTGGGGTATTAAAAGCTTGCAAATAGTCACCTAAGATACAATAGGTCTGTTTCCATCTGGAGCAAAGGAGAGTGAAGAAAACCAAAGACTCACAGAAGCAATTAATCCAAAGGACTAATGACTGACATGAACCACAGCCTCCTTTAGCCTGAGATCAGAACTAGATTGTACTCAGATACCACTACCAACAGCTCTGAGCAGGGCACAATAGAATGTCCCAGTTAGAACGAGAGAAAAATGTACAACAAAAACAAAATGTATAAAAAAGATCAGACTTACGGGTCTGATAGAGACTGGAAGAACTCCTGACACTATTGCCCTAAAACATTCTTCTTACTTGGATCTGAACACTCCTAAGGGTCACCTTTCAACTAAATAATAGACTGGCCTATATCAGAAACAATAACACTCATGAGAAATGTGCTCCTTAGAACTGTCAACCATACTAAACAAAGGCCAGGGAAACATGGAAACAGTGAAACCAGGGTGAAAATGAGGACACTGCTGACATATTGTGGGAATAGCAATCAATGTCACAGAAGAATTTTTGTATGAATTATTCAATGGGAAACTAATTTTCAGCGTGAACTTTCATCTAAAGCACTATAAAATGTTAAAAAAAAAAAAAAAAAGATTGACTCAAGATGTACCCCACACTAATCCTACCTCATTAACATAACAAAGATAACCCATCCCCTCAGGGGATTATAACCCCAAGCACAGAGGTTAGGATTTACAACACATGTTTTTGGGGGACACAATGCAATCCATAACAGTTATTTTTATAGATACAAGCGTTAGGTCTCCCACATTTCTCTTTGGAGAATACAATTAAATCCATAACAAATCTAGCACAGCACAGAGCTGGACTCAAAATAATGTGTAGAATGACAAGCACAGATAATTGTACATGAAAGATTGCTTTTTTCAATGTTTTTCACAGTAATTTTAAAGTAAAAAGAAAAAAGACTACTGCTAGAAATAAAAATATTATAAAAGCTGCACTGTGATTATTGTACCAGTTGTCTAATTAAACAAAAAAATAAGTCAATCACAGAAGGACAAATATTATTATTAGTCCACTAATGTAAAAAGTCAAGAAAAGGTTTACATATGGAAGGAAATTTTCTGTGTTGGTTACCAGGGATGAGATAGGAGGGGAGGGAAAATTGCTAGCTAGGTAAGAGATAAGTATTGATTTGAGTGAAGGGAAAGGCAATATACTAAAAGCCAGTGACCAGCACAATAAAACTAAGGAAAAGGAAGTCACAGAGAGGTGCACAAGAGGTACAGACAACAAAGATATACTCTTTTACGTACACAATACTACATTATCAGTAATAACAAACATTCATCTCTAGGTAGATATATAGGCGTTGTTGTTGTTGTTGTTATGTGCCGTGGAGTCGGACCTGACTCATAGCAACTCCTCCTTGGATTTCTGAGGCCTATCACTATGAAAGCAGATTGCCCCATCTTCCTTCCAAGGAGTGGCTGGTGGGTTTGAACCACCAGCCTTCTGGTTAGCAGTCAAGTGCCGTAGGCACTACACTACCAGAGCTCCTTAGACAGGTTGAATTATCAGGACTAGGCAAAAGGGAATATACCCATGATATTTTTACATATGTATTTGTATGTGCTATAAGCCACTCCTCGGAAGAAAGATGGGGCAATCTACTTCTGTAGTGATACTGCCTCGGAAACCCAAGGAGGGGTCGCCATGAGTCAGGTCCAACACGACGGCACATAACAACAACAACAACATAAGAATTTTATATGTATAATAGAGTTGAGGGGGCAAAGTTATGATAACTTCTTAGCCACAGCCAAACATCCTGAGGGAGTGAGTCACTGGGCCCATGGGCTCAGGACCATGGTTGCAGGGAACATCAAATTCAATTGGTGTAACATACTACACAAAGACATTGCTCTACATCCTACTTTGGTGAGTAGCGACAAGGACCTTAAAAGCTTACAAGCAATAATCTAAGATGCAACAACTGATTTCTCCTTGTCTGGAGCAAAGAAGAATGAAGAAAAACAAAGATGTATGGAAACAATTAGTCTAAGTGATTAGAAAACGAAAAAACCAAATTCACTGCCATTGAGTCAGATCCGACTCACAGTGACCCCTCCTTGGGTTTCCAAGACGGTAATCACTATGGAAGTAGATTGCCCAACCTTTCTTCCAAGGAGTGGCTGGTGGGTTTGAACTGCCAGCCTTCTGGTTAGCAGTCAAGTGCCTTAGGC
>NW_006921941.1:3475413-3482328 GCF_000298275.1 Orycteropus afer afer | reverse complement strand
CCTTCCCCAAGGAATGGTCCCTTATATATAATTATATAATTAAATATATTTAAGGATCTCTGTCTTTATACTACGAGTTCTGGTGGCATAGTGCCTTAGGCATTTGTCTGCTAACCAGAAGGCTGGCAGTTCAAACCCACCAGCCACTCCTCAGAAGGAAGGTTGGGCAATCTACTGTCACAGTAGTATCACCTCAGAAACCCAAGGAGGGGTTGCTATAAGTTGAATCTGACTCGACAGTTTGGTTTTTGTTTTGTTTTGTTTTGTTTTTTGGTTTGTTCCTATTCTGGGGCTGGCATCTTTGTGACAACCACACCCAAGTGCTCCTCCTCTGGGTGGAGATTGTATGGACCCCAACACAATTTCCTTCCTCTGTGTCTGCAAAGGTTAGAGACCAGTCAGATGTTAACTTCAAACCATTTCAATAGTGACTTTCAAAGTTTGGTTTCCTGTAGCATCTTGAAGGTTTTGCTCTGTGAAACTGAAGTAAAGAATGTGGGCTATTAGGAATTTGCATTTAGAACACAATCATGCTTTGGTTGTTCCACACTTAGCTCCTCAGTACTAACAGGACTGGACATGAGGAGCCACCTGCTTCTCCCTCACTACTTCATTCTTAGTTCAGCCAGCCATGTGATCACATGGTGTATGAACGGGCAATCCGTTCCTATTCACCTCCCCTCACAGTGTTGCAGAGAGAATGTGAGTTTTGGTTTTAAGTACTGGCTTTCTCACTTATAGCCTCTGGGACCCTGGCACACTGATCAACATCTATAAGCCCAGTTTCCTCATCTATAGAATGAGGATAAAAATAGCACCAAGGTCATAGAATTATATTTTTAAGAATTAAACAAAATAATGCACCTAAACTGCCTGAGACACAGTGAAAACTGAATAAATGGGAGTTCATTTTATTATTCCTCCACTTGTAGACACTTCTAATGATTTCTGGTGGCGTAGTGGTTACAATATTCAGGTAGTAACCAAAAGGTGGACAGTTCAAACCCACCAGCCACTATGCAAGAGAAAAATGAGACAGTCTGCATGCATAAAGGTTTCCAGCCTTAGAAACCCTATGGTGCAGTTTTACCGCATCCTATGGAGTAGCTGTTATTGTTGTTGTTGGATGCTGCTGAGTCATCTCTAATTCATAGCAACCCTATGCTCAGCTGAACGAAACACTGCCCAGGCCTCTGCAAGCCCCATGATCCTTGCTATACTTGAGTCCATCATTGTAGCCACTGTGTCAATCCACCTTGTTGAGGGCCTTCCCCTTTTTCGTTGACCCTCCACTTTACCATGCATGATATCCTTCTCCAGGGAATGGTTCCTTCTAACAACATGACCAAAGTAGGTAAGACAAAGTCTGGCCATTCTCGCTTCCAAGGAGCATTCTGGCTGCACTTCTTCCAGGACAGATTTGTTAGTTCTTTTAGCAGTCCATGATACTTTCAGCATTCTTCGCCACTGCCACAACTCAAAAGCATTGACTCTTCTTCAGTCTTCCTTATTCATTGTCCAGCTCTCACATTATATGAGGTGATTGAAAATACCACGGCTTGTGTCAGATGCACCTTAGTCTTCAAGGAGATATCTTTGCTCTTCAGCACTCGAAAGAGGTCTTTTGCAGCAGATTTGCCCAATGCTATAGGTCATCGGGCATTTTGACCGCTGCTTCCATTGGTGTTGATTGTAGAACCAAGTAATATGAAGTCTTTGACAACTTCAATCTTTTCTCCATTTATTGTGATGCTGCTTATTGGTCCAGTTGTAAGGATTTTTGTTTTCTTTGTGTTGAGGTGTAACCCATACTGGAGACTATAGTCTTTAATCTTCATCAGTAAGTGCCTCCAATCATCTATCCTGTTGATTCTTCCATTTGGTTTAGCTACTCTCCATTCAAGATCAAGTTTCAGAGTCTCTTCTGACATCCACTTTGGTCTTTTCTTCCTTTCCTGTTTTTTTAATGACCTTTTGCTTTCTTCGTGGATGATGTTCTTGATGTCATCCCACAATTCCTCTCATTTTCAGTCATTGGTGTTCAATGCATCAAATCTATTCTTTAGATGGTCTCTAAATTCAGGAGGATATATACAAGGTCATATTTTATCTGTTGTGGACTTGCTTTAATTGTCTTCAACTTCTAGTTGAACTTGCATATGAGCAATTGATGGTCTGTTCCACAATCAGCTCCTGGCCTTGTTTTGGCTGAGATACTGAGCTTTTCCATTGCCTCTTGCCACAGATGTGGTCAGTCTGATTCCTGTGTACTCCATCTGACAAGTCCATGTGTATAGCCACCATTTATGTTGTTGAAAAAAGATATTTGCAATGAAAAAGTCATTGGTCTTGCAAAATTCTATCATGCAATCTCCAGCATTATTTCTATCATGAAGGCCAAATTTTCCAACTACGGTGGTTCTTATTTTTCTTTTGTTTCTAGCTTTTGCATTCCAATCACTAGTGATAATTAGCACATCTTGATTGCATATTCAGTCAATTTCAGACTGCAGAAATTAGCAAAAATCTTCAATTTCTTCATCTTTGGTTTTGGGGGTTGGTATGTAAATTTGAATAATAGTAGTATTAACTGATCTTCCTTGCAGGTTTATGGATATTACCCTATCACTGACAGTGTTGTACTTTAGGATAGATCTTGAAACATTTTTTGTGATGATGAAATGCCACTCCATTCCTCTTCAACTTGTCATTCCCATTATAGTAGATCATATGGTTGTCTGATTCAAAATGGCCAAAACTGGTCCATGTCAGCTCACTAATGCCTAGGATATCAATCTTTATGCGTTCCATTTCATTTTTGATTACTTCCAATTTTCCTAGATTCATACTTCGTACATTCCATGTTCCTATTATTAATGGATGTCTGCAGTTGTTTCTTCTCATTTTGAGTCATGCTGTGTCAGCAAATGGAAGTCCCCAAAGCTCTACTTATCCATATCATTAAGGTCAGTTCTACTACGATGAAGCAGCTCTTTCCCAGTCATATTTTGAGTGCCTTCCAACCTAATGGGCTCATCTTCTGACACTATATCAGACAATGTTTCTGGGTTATTCATAAAGTTTTCCAGTAATATATCAGACACTGTTTTACTCCTATTCATAAAGTTTTACCTGGCCAATTCTTTGAGAAATGGATGGCATCTTCCTTCTTCTGAGTCTGTCTCAGTCTGGAAGGTATGCTGAAATATGTCCACCATGAGCAACGCTGCTGGAGCTTGAAACATTTGTGCAATAGCTTCCAGCCTCACAGTAGCTGGAGTAGCTATGAATTGTAAATAACATGATATCAATGGGTTTGATTTTGTTTTGGTCCGGTAGATCCTTCTGTTGTTCTGACTGCCTCCCACCAGCTGTGCAGGACGGAATTTTAGAGATCCTCCACTTGCTAGCAGGCTCTAAGCCATTTACAGTGGCATAAGGTCTTATTTGAGATGTTCCTTGGACTTCCTAGATTATACTAGGGCCCAGTACTCATTTATGGCTGTGGTTTTAAATCTGAACTTCTGGAATCCCATTGGGACTTGCTGAGGGTAGCATGGGAGGAGTGTAGGAGGCAAAGGAGGAAATGAGCTCAGGAAACAATTTCTTTTCTTTCTTTTTTTAAAACATTCTTTTGTGGTAAATATATATGTAATGAAACATTTGCTATTTCAACAATCTTCACATATACACTTCAGTGGCAGCAATTATGCTCATCATATTGGCACAACAACTTTTTGTGAAGGGTTTCCTTATCTTTTTGTTTGTTTTATTTTTAGTTCTAAAAACACTGACTTGCAGCATTGTTTCTATGAGGAAAATGTGCTTTGAATTCCAGGCCACACACTTTCAAGACACAGCCTGTTCCTAATGTTCCTAAACCAGGGCCTGCAGGTAACAGAATGACATAATCAATGAGCCAGTATCAAAATAATTGCAAGAGGCAGTGAAACAGAACGTGACCTCTCAACTGAGGCATCAAAAACATTCCAAGCTCAAGTATAGCTGGTATTACAGCTCCTTTTCTTCTCTCTTAACTAAATGCATCTATTTATTCAACAATGATTTATCCAGCCACTATGATAAGCCAACCACAGAGCCTGGCATTGAAAATACTGAGATGAATAAGCCCCGGGCCCAGCCTTCAAGGACCTCTTGCCCTGGTAGACAGTCAGATGGGAAAACCATTGACCTCTACTAAGCAGGACAGGTGTACTAACATACAGAGGCGGGGACACCAAAGGAAGTACTCAGGCATCAAGGTAACAATGGACTGAATTTCAAAAGATGATTACATGTTGGGAGTTGGGGGAGGGTCATGTTTCAAAAACACAGAAACACAATCATGAAACAGCTAGCAAAGCACAAGTACCAGACAGGTCCCCCAGACCTCTGCCACCCCAACTTCCCCTTCAGACTGAAAGGGCTATGCCCATAGGCCCTTAACTGACAAACTGTAATAACGTAGTCTTTAACAGGCGTGGTTACTGATTGGATGGGTGAACATTTGACTCAAAGGCCTAGGTTAGCTGATGTTCTAAGGTGTTCATTATAGATGAAATTAAATAAATAAGCCAATCACCTGCTCCTTCTGGAATTTACACAGAAAGAATAACAGGGATTTGGCAGTAAATTAAAAGTGTCAAGTGCAGAAAAGCAAGAACAACCGACTGCACTACACAAAAACCAGTTGCCATCAAGTTGATTCTGTTGTTGTTGTTGTTGTTATGTGCCGTCGAGTTGGCCCCGACTCATAGCGACCTCTCCTTGGGTTTTCGAGGCAGTATCACTACGGAAGTAGGATTGCCCAACCTTCCTTCAGAGGAGTGGCTGGTGGGTTTGAACCGCCAGCCGTCTGGTTAGCAGGCAAGTGACTTAGCCACAGATTCTACTCATAGTAATTCCATGTGTGATAGAGTAGAACTGTGCTCCATAGGGTTTGCAATGTCTGATTTTTCAGAAGTAGATTGGCCGGCCTTTCTTCTGAGGCACCTGAGATGGACTCAAATGTCCAACCTTTCAATTAACAGTCAAGCAAGTTAACCATTTGCACCACTCAGGGACTCCATACTATTTTAAGTGCCTTGTTAAGGCTGAATTTTTCTGAAATGTCCCATGCATGCATTCTGTGTTAGTTGCAGACCCAATATTCATTCCCTGTTTCTAAGAAAACAGTGATTTATTCATTCCCTGTTTCTATGAAAACACTGATTTATTCATTCTCTGTTTCTAAGAAAACACTGCAATATAACTACATTTCTCAGTTTCCTTGCAGCTAAGGATGGCCATATGACACAGTTCTGGTCAATGATAAGTAAGTAGAAGTCTGTTGGGAATGTTTATTTATAAAGTTTTGTTTTCACAATATAGGGAGTACTCCTTTCATCCTTGTCATGTCCTGCTTCTTGCATGTGTAGCAGACTTCATACAACTTGAGGTGACCAAGCTTAGGAAAGAGGAGCAGGAAGGTAGAAGGAACTTGGGACATTGGTACCATCACGGCACTGCTGCAGCACCCTTGGACTTCCCAGTTCCAGAATTCTCAGGACATGAGAAAAGATAAGTCCTACAAATTTATGTTTGTGTCTCTGTTACTTGTAGCTATATATACCCTCTAACTGATATGCTTTCAATAAACACTCAATGAGTACCTATTCTGTGTCAGACTCTGGGTTGGTTGCTGAGATACAATAGTTTTTCTTTGAGGAAGCTTACACTCTGTTCGAGAAAATAGATTCTAAAAACTCAATAGTAATACACTGTGATAAAGTTTATTGTGTTGTGCCTGTATTTCCAACTCTTTTCCTCCCAGTTCCTCCACCACTGGGCCTCATCTCCCATTGGACCTTTGGCCCACAGCTTTCCTGAGTATAGCTGCAATCCTAGCTTACCTGACAGTCGATGTCCTACGACAGCCCCTCTGATTGAGTTGGCTCCCGCATGGCCTTTCTTCCTCACTGGATAGCTCTAGAGCCCCCTCTACTGCACCCCCTCTCCACCTGCCCTCACATAAATGCCTATCCCTGTGTCTGTCAAGACACTGAAAGCAGTGAGAGGACAAAAAAATGGAGTGAAAAGAACAAACTCTTGGGGGCATCAAAAGAAATGACCAGAGGAAACTTCACCTAGAGCCTGGGTGACATAGACCATGATGTCTTCCCTCAGAATTGAAAATGAACATGAACCATAAGTGGCTACCACTGACCCATACCTGTTTTTCTTTTCTGATTGTATCTTTGGGTTTGAGAAGATGAGATTTTTGGGAGGAATGGTTCAATATGAGAAGGGAGATGGTCTTCAGATGCAGGTTGGGTGAGTGCCACCATTAGGAATAAAAGAGAAGAACAAGAGGACATTGGGGATCTCAGAACTACTTGTGGAAAAGAATCGAAAGCAATACAGGGTAAGAAAGACTGAATTTTTTTTTTTTTTTTTTTAGTGAACAATTAAGAGCAAAAGCAGGCAGCATTGAGTTGAAGAGCAGTAGAAGTTCAGATAAGGGAGATGTTAGTGTAGGATAAGGAGCCCTGATGGCATGGTGATTAAGTGCTCAGTTGCTAACCAAAGTCAGTACTTTGAATCCATCAGGGGAAAGATGTAGCAGTTTGCTTCTGTAAAGATTACAGCTTTGGAAACTCTACAGGGCAGCTGTAATCTGTCTTGTTGCTACAAGTCAAAATTGACTCAAAGGCAGTGGGTTTGGTTTAGGTTTCAGTGTCAATTGAAGGAGCTGGTTGAGTCTCCAGAGAGATTCAAGCTAGGCCTTGAACAATGAGTATGAGTAACCATCAATGAGTGGGAAAGATCTGCACCTGATGGATCACAGAATCCTTCTTGTCTGGAGAAAATTAGTTTTCAGTTAACAATAATTAGCAGTTAGGTGAGCAATATTTATTTATTTATTTATTTATTTAT
>NW_006921941.1:3456282-3466664 GCF_000298275.1 Orycteropus afer afer | reverse complement strand
GTGGTCAATGACATGAGACAAAGTATATGTGAACTGCTGTATGGAGAGTGAATTTCCTCTGTAAATCTTCACCCAAATCTCAATTAAAAAAAAAAAAAAAGAATAAATTTTCAAATTCTAAAAAAAAAAAAAAAAGAATAAATTTTCAAATTCTTTTATGGTGTTCTTAAAAAAGAAAAAAAAAAAAAAAACTCACTGCTGTGGAGTCAATTGCGACTCATAGCAACCCCTCACCGATTGCTAAATAGAAGGCTGGCAGTTCAAACCACCAGCCACTCCTCGGAAGGAATGTTGGGCAATCTACTTCCGTTGTGATACCACCTCAGAAACCCAAGGAGGGGTCGCTGTGAGTTGGGTCCAACTCGACGGCAGTGGGTTATCTCTACAGAAGTAGATTGCACAGTCTTCCTTCTGAGGAGTGGCTGGTGTGTTTGAATCACTAGCCTTCTGGTTATTTAAGTCATATGCTTGTCTTCTAAACAACACATTTTGGAAAACACTGATAGAGGCTAAGAGCAGACACTACTGTGTTTGAATCCTAACTCTATCCCTTATTACCTTGAGAAAGTTACTTAATGTCTCTGAGTTTCCTAACATTAGATAACTAATAGCTATACCATTAGTTGCTGGGAGACATTGAGTTGCTGGGAGAACTAAAGGCAATGATGTAAATAAGAATTCTCTTACATGATGTCTGGAAATCTGAATGTGAAGAAGAGATGGCCAATGTAGACAATGTGCCCCAAGCAGTTTGTGTGTGGAAAAAAAGTATGTGATGGGTGGAGGAAGCATTGGGGACTAAGAATGTTGAGGGTTTTTTGTTTTTAAGAATAAGAACACCTGAAGTACTGAAGGGCAGAGAACAATAAGAAGGAGTGAAGAAAGTGAGTAAGAGAGGGTGGGGGATAAGTAAGAAAAGGATCCAGGCAAGAAGACTCATACCTGGTAGAGGTTACTCTAATTCTATTGCAATCAGATCAGTGATTCATTTCCTGAAGATCCCCCTGAACAAACAGGTCCCTCTTGATTCTTCTCCTACATCAACTCTTCAGCTTAATTGTGTCTCCAGTGCCACTCCCAGAGGAGACATACAAACCATTCTCTTGGTCTCACATGGTCCTGCCTCAAATGATCTACCTACAGAAAGGCCCCCTGGAAAGAGGGAAATGTCTAATCAAGGTTTGTTCTGGTTACCTAGTGCTGCTCTAACAGAACTATACCACAAATGGGATACTTGAACAAATAGGAGTTTATTCTCTTTTAGTTTGGAGGCTTTAAGTCTGAGTTCAAAGTGCCAGGCTCTAGGGGCTGGGTGAAAGCCCCTTAACCTTGGGCTTCAGCTCTGCCTCTTGCTCCCAGCCCACCAGAGCTAGAGGCTTTTCTTCACTCAGACAGCTACTGGCTGCTGAGACTGTCAAGCTCAAGGTTGACAAGTAAAAAGGTATAGTCCTGATGTTACAAAACCACATGCCAGGCCATTAACTCAAGTCCATTGAAAGTCCCAAGGTCAGCAGAGCATGGCAGGCTGCTGAACAACGACATGGCTACATGCAGGATTCAAGCATGCCATAAGCTAGAGATCATTCCCAAAGCTGTTTCTTATATACAGGAAGCAGACCACATACCCAAAGGCAGCTACTCAGCTGGTCCCAGTAGATTCCACCATGGAGTTGATTGCCAGTCTCATCATGGCCAGCTGCCCAGCCACTCAACCAGGCCCAGCCAAGTTGACACACAAACTTCACCACCACAAGGTCTAACCAAGCCCTTAGCCTACCCCTCTATTGGTATGTCATCTCAGGACCCTGTCACTGTCCTGTGAGGTCAGAGGTGGGGACAAGCAGGAACCATGGCAGCAAGTGGAGAGTTTTCTTCTATTCGCCATTGCTTTGTTTGTGTGCTGATATGTAAACTATGCTGATGGCAATGCTGCAGTTATTTCATATCATTTATGTTGGGCATAAGTCTCTCCCTTGACCAAAGAGTTTTCCCCACTGGCCATGAGATGAGCTCGCATTTGGAGGCAATAAAGGTGCTAGTTGCATCATTTAGAGCAGTGCTATGAAGGTGTAATAGGAGAGGGGGCAGAACCCTGAGGAAGATACTCTATTTCTTAGCTTTTATCTTCACACAGGCCATTAAAAACACGTTTTGTAAATATGTTGACTCTCCTTGCTTGTTGACTTTGTCTCATTTTAGGAAGTTCCAGCTTTACTAGTCTTGATTCCACACACATTTTAATGAAACGCAACCTCCCAGATGCTGTCCTACTCCCTTTGTTTCCTTCCCCATATAAAAATATTCAGAAACTGAGTAAGAGTTGCCTCATTCTTAGTCTCACCAATGCCCTTGTGGTGGTGAAGTTTGTGTGTCAACTTGGCTGGGCCTGGTTGAGTGGCTGGGCAGCTGGCGGTGGTAATTATCCATGATGAGGATGGCAATCGACTCCATGGTGGAATCTACTGGGAGCAGCTGAGTAGCTGCCTTTGGGTATGTGATAAGCTTCCTGTATATAAGAAACAGCTTTGGGAATGATCTCTAGCTTATGGCACAGTTGAATCCTGCATGTAGCCATGTTATTGTTCAGCATCCTGCCATGCTCTGCCAACCTTAGGACTTTCAATGGATTTGAGTTAATGGCCTGGTGTGTGGTTTTGTAACATCAGGACTATACCTTTTTACTGTCAACCTTGAGCTTGTCAGTCTCAGCAGCCAGTAGCTGTCTGAGTGAAGAAAAGCCTCTAGCTCCAGTGGACTGGGAGCAAGAGGCAGAGCTGAAGCCCAAGGTTGAGGAGATTTCACCCAGCCCCTAGAGCCTGGCACTTTAAACTTGGACTTAAAGCCTCCAAATTGTAAGAATAAACTCCTGTTTGTTAAGGCCATCCCACTTGTGATATTCTTGTCAGAGCAGCACTAGGTAACCAGAACAGCGTTCCTCTCATTCTCAATGTCCTATCCAGACTTTCCTAGAGCCAGTAGCTCTCTAGGAAGGTTAGTTACATCTACAAGTCATAGTCAGTGGGGCATATCCCCTTCATTTACTTTTCACCAGGCAAGTTTCCTTGGCTGGGATTTGGCATCTGTCCTTGGATAAATGCTGAGGTCTCTGATTGGTCACCTTCATTGGTGCATGTGTGATGACCAGTGTCTTTTGGTTTGTTTACAAAGGAAAAAAACCAAAGTTGTGTAACTACTCCTTCTTTTCCTCATCCACATGCTAGGGTTGATGACTATTGTTGTTATTATTTGCCATCGAGTCAGACCCAACTCATAGCAACCCTTCCTTGGGTTTCCGAGGCAGTATCACTACAGAAGTAGATTGTGCAACCTTCTTCCTTCCAAGGAGTGGCTCATGGGTTTGAACTGCCAGCCTTCTGGTTAGCAGTTAAGTGCCTTAGGCATTATGCTACCAGAGCTCCTAGGGTTGATGACTACACAACATTATTTATAAAAGGACCTTGGTTTTCCATGTTAATAATGTCTTCTTTCCCCAAACTTGTCTTTCCATGGAAAATCTCATCCTTCCTTGTGTGTCATGGATTTCATAATCAGGGAGGTAGTAACCACTTTCTGCAAAATAAAGAACAAAAGAATTGTGATAGATTAGTGATATCTGTCTTAAAAGCAGAATAGGGAAGTGGTAGCATGTATGTCATGTGTTTGTCATCCCTGGGCCATGCCCAACTGGATTATAGAATTGCTTTTCCTGCTATTCCTAGGGTCAGAGCTCAATCCATTGTCTCTGCCCTTAAAGACTATAATTAACCTTTGGAAAAAAATATGTTTATCTATCTATCTATCTATCTATCTATATACCAAAGATTATTAGTGGTTATCAGGGGTAGAGGGAGGGGGAAAAGGGGAAGCTACTGTTTGTGGGGCATTGAGTTTATGTTAATGGTGATGGAATATTTTGGAAAAGGATAGCAATAATGGTGGCACAACATACAAAAATGTCATCAACATCCCTGAGCTGTAAACAGAGAAGTTGTTATGTTTGTGAATGTCTTGTTGTATATGTTTTCACCACAATAAAAGTTAAAAAAAAAAAAATCTATTTTTACCTGGGTAATTATATTCCAAGGAGCCCTGGTGGTGCAGTGGTTATGTGATCAGCTGCTAACCCAGCAGCTCTGTGAGAGAAAGACATAGTAATCTACTTCCATAAAGATTACAGCCAAAAAAAAAAAAAAAAAAATCCTATGAGGCAGTTCTACTCTGTCACATGGGGTCACTATGAGTCAAAAAATTGACTCAACAGCACTGAACAACAACGACAATCATATCCCGTACCTTAATGTCACTCTACTTCTTAGATTCAATCAATATATATTTATTGAGCTCCAGCTATGTGCTGAATACTACACTAGGTCGCTGACAATATAGCAATGAACATAAAGACACTATCTCTTGCCCTTCTAAAGCTTATATCCTAGAACTGGGAGACAAATAATAAATAAATAAATGAACCCATACATATATTAAAAAAAATATGTTTCTGGTGATAAGGGCATTGAAGAAATGGAACATACCAATGTGATAAAGAATGACTGGAAGGATTTAGTTTGTTTGTTTGCTTTTAAGAATGAGGGATACACTATGGCATGTTTATAACATCATTATAACAATGGTAGAATTGCTGTAGAATAGGAGAAACTGATGATTCTGGATAGAGAAGGGGTAATTATAAAGACAACTTAGATGAGCCTTTCTCTCCTACACACTATTTCTTCACCATAGCACATCATTCCTTGCCAATTGATCCTTTTGCAGTCTGTGGTCACCAGCCTCTCTGTACTTTCAGAATTGTTTTCTATCATAATATGCCATGTCCGTCAACTTCCCAAAGGAAGTCATACTTGAGATACCCTTATATTAAATATCTGCTATGGTTTGAGTATTTTTCTACTGGACACACTTGTGTTTTTTTTTCTTTTTTATATACTTTTTTTTATTATTATCATTGTGATTTGGGTGAAAGTTTACAGAGCAAATTCACTTTCCATACAGCAGTTCACACACTTTGTCTCATGAAATTGACTACAATTTACCCCAATGCAACAGCTCCCCTCCCACCTCCTACCCATAGTTACCTCTTTCCTGTGTCCATTCCTCCATGCACTCCTGCCCCCTGAGCTGTCTCCCTGTGCATAAACAGACCTTCTTTCTCCCATTATTATTCTCTCCAAGTTGTGTATCTACCTCAGGTAAATGTTCAACTCATATGCCTGTCCTTTTTTGGCTGGAAGCCACAGGTGTGGGTTCAATTCCAGACCTGAGGTGCTGCTAGGGGCCATCGTCTCAGTGCTTCCACCAGGCTCTATCAGGCCAGCAAACCTGGTCCCTTTTTTTTTTTTACCCCCAGATGATTTTGAGTTTTGTTCCGCATTGTTATTCCTCTCTATCCAGGATCTCCTATATTCCCCTCCAAATAGCTGACAGTGGTAGCCAGGCACCATCTAGTTTTTCTGGTCTCATAATTGTATAGGCTGCAGATCGCATGATGTACCAGTCTCTAGAACTAATTGTTTCCATGAATCTTTGGTTTTCTTCATTCTTCTTTGCTCTGGATGAGGAGAGATCCATCATTGCATCTAGATGGCAGCTTGCAAGCTTTTAAGATCCCAGTCACTACTCACCAAAGAAGGAACAATGTTTTTGCATAGTATGTTATGCCAATTGAGCTTGATGTCCCCTGTGACTATGATCCCGAGCCCACAGATTTAACTAATCACTCCCTCTGGGTAGCTGGCCGTGACCAAGAAGTGACTACAACCTTGTCCCTAGTCAGATCTACTATAAACCTGGGAATTCTTACAGAACACACAAATAAACCTTTAGAAACATTGTCTGCCAACCCTATACATGGTCTTGGTCATACTCCCTGCTTCATAGACATACCTAATAGTTCAGCCTGTCCATGTATCTATCCACCCATATACCCATGTTTACCTTCACTGGCAACGCAATAATGTATGTGCAAAAGGGTTCATCTTTGTCGTCTGCACCTCCCATGTACATATCTGGCTTCCTCTTCCTCAATGCCACCATGTTGATTACTCACATTTGGTACATTGCCCTTCTCTTCACCCAAATCAATACTTATCACTACGAACTAACAGTGTTCCCCACCCCCTACACTCCCACCCCTGGTAACCAACAAAGAAAATTTCCTTCCATATATAAACCTTTCCTTGACTTTTACAATAATGGACTAACACAATATTTGTCTTTCTGTGATTGACTTATTTCACTCAGCATAATGTCTTCCAAGTTCATCCACATTATGCACTGTTTTACAGTTTCTAGGTTATTCTTTAGGGTTGCATAGTATTACATTGTGTGTATGTACCATAGTTTCGTTATCCATTCCTCAGTTGATGGACACCTAGGTTGTTTCCATCTTTTGACTATTGTAAATAGTGCCGCAATGAACATGGGTGTGCATGTGTATGTTCTTGTCATGACTCTCACTTCTTTAGGATATATACCTAGTAATTGAATGGCTGGGTCAAATGGTACTTCTAATTCCAACTTTTTAAGGAATCACCATACTGCTTTCCACAGTGGTTGTACCATTTTACAGCCCCATCAGCAGTGTATGAGAGTCCCATTCTCTCTGCATTCTCACCAGCATTTGGTATTTTCTGTCTTGTTGAACTTTGCTACTAGTGCTGGGGCAAGGTGGTATCTCACTGCTGTTTTCACTTGTGTTTTCTTAATGTGAGTTTGATTATCTCAGAATTCTCACTAACACTGAATCCCTAAATTTAAGATCAATTGCCCATGATTTCTACAAGTTTCAGAGAAAATAAGCAGAGAAGACCACTTGAAAAAATATATAGTATTTATCATCAGAGGTCTTTGGCCCAAAATTCTCCATGTAAACTCATCCAGGCCATACATGAACCATGATAAAGCCTTTTTTTTTTACCCCCTAGACTAAAACCAGCAACAATTTTATTCTTGACCCAAATTTATTGGCCTAGGTTGTAGTATATCTAAGTTATAGAGTAGAGCCAGCCAAGACCCACCCCAAGACAGAGAATCCTTTACTAACCCAGATTCCTAGAGGAAGAGGGCCAAGAGCCAGGAGGTCTCAAAAGAAAGAATCTAAAGAAATATCAAATGAAAAGAGGAACTCTACAGAAAGGTTTTTAATCCTTTACTGACTCTACCACTGTGGACCAATTGTTTCCTTGACTTAGATCTATAACAAAGCTCCTCTTTTCCTCCTCCTCTTCCTCTTCCTCCTCCTTTTTCTTCTCCCCCTCCAATGTGTGTGTGAAAAGCTTTGGCAGTAAGACTCATTGGTTCTTCCTAGAGATTTGAGTCTTCCATAAACATAAGCCTAACAGATTGCAATTAATAGAATAATCAAATTTCCAGTTATTGAACATTACTTTAGCAACTCCTCTCAAAAGAAGTCATGATGTTTTCTAACTTTTGCATACTAGATCTGAGATCATCATCTCCAGGTCGAGACCTGAGACAAACCCTTCATCACTAGGCTCTTGTTTGTGATTCTTCAACGGAGAAATTCTTCAAGAAGCTCAGAAGAATTCTTCAGTAAGCTAGGTATAGAGATGAGCTCATTCAGATATTTTCTTTCAATTTTCTATGGGTCAGAATCTTAATTGAAAGTGGCTCCTCATACAATGTTCAATTTCTCATAGTCAGAAACATACTTCTGTTTTTTTTTTTATTTTACACAATCCTGAATATGTTGAAGAAGGACCAAGTAGAAAATAACAACCCACTTCTAGTTCATTCATATCAAAGAGATATTTAAATACTCATTTGGAAATAGATCAAGCTTGATTTTTGCCCCACACATATACAGAAATAAAATCCAGGTGGTTTTTTTTTTTTTTAAAGGAGAAGCAAAATAATGAAGTTCCTAGATAATAATATAAACCAATAAACTAATGATCTCGGGATGAGAAAAGACTTCTTAAACACAACATAAAGAGCACTAACCATAAAGGAAAAGATTGATACATATGACTATATTGAAATAAGAACTTTTGTTTTTCAAATAGCATAAAGAGAGAGAAAAAGAAAGCCATAGAGGGAAAAGTTATGCAACACATGACTGACAAAGAGCTTACTTCCAAAATATCTGAAAACCCAGAGTTCATAGGATCTTAGGGTATGTGTACATTTGACTTTGGTAGATAATAACAAACAGTTTTCCAAAATGATTGTCCTAAATTATATCCTAAAGTGCAATAACTGGAGCAGAAGTTATTGTGAACAGGGCTACACTGCAAAGGCTAAGCTCAGTCGGAAATCTTGAGATGGGGCAAAGCTAGAGAAAGCCTGGGAAACACTGAGAAGGAAATGGTAATGGCAGAGCATGAGATAGAAATGAGGAAACTTAATACAATGAAATGGAAATTAAAGATTAAAAAAGGTTAAAGAGAAAATTATAGTTGTAGAAAACAATCAAAGGAGATCCAACCTAATAACTGAATATCTGGGAAAAAAAATCAATACAACATAAAAGAAGAAATATTTAAAATATAATAGCAGCAAAACAGTGGTTTCTTTCTTACTTTTTTTTTTTTTTAAATTGTGATTTGGGTGAAAATTTACAGAACAAATTCACTTTCCATACCAGCAGTTCACATACACTTTGTCTCATGATGTTGACTACAATTTACCCCAATGCAACAGCTCCCCTTCCACTTCCTCCCCATAGTTACCTCTTTCCTATGTCCATCCCTCCATGTACTCCTGCCCCCTGAGCTGTCTCCTTGTGCATAAACAGCCCTTCTTTCTCCCATGATTAAAAGGGTGTTTTCTTATCATGATAAATTCAATGTACATTTACCATATGACCTAGAACTTTCTTCTATTCCTAAGTATTTACCAAGATAAATGAAAGCATATATCCACTTAAAGACTTGCATATGAATACACATAGGTGCTTTAGGACTTTGACCAAATGATTCTAAATTTCATTCTAAAGAATAGATTTTAAATAGTCAATAATATTTTAAAATGATAAAGGAAGAAAACTCGCTGTTAGTATTTTGAACATTTTTAAAGTATTTTGTTTAAAATATTTTATTTTGTTTTTATGTATATTGCTGTTGTGGAAATAAGCAGAATAAAAGAGACTGTGTGTGGTTATGTGTGTGTGTGTGTGTGTGTGTGTGTTTATACCTAATAAGCGTTACACTTAAATCAGTGGGGAACAGTATTGACTACTTAATATGTTGTTGTTGTTGTTATGTGCCTTCGAGTCGGCCCCGACTCATAGCGACCCCTCCTTGGGTTTCCTAGGCAGTATCACTACGGAAGTAGGATTGCCCAACCTTCCTTCCGAGGAGTGGCTGGTGGGTTGGAACTGCCAGCCTTCTGGTTAGCAGTCAAGTGCTTTAGCCACTATGCTACCAGAGCTCCTATAGAAAGCTAGAATAATTATTAATGCCATGTATCAGATGTTGACAAAACTTTTTCTGCAAAGAGCTACATAGTAAATATTTTAGGTTCAGTGAGCTATCCCACCTGTGTTACAACTCCTCAACTCTTCCACTGGAGCAAGAAAGCAGCCATGAACAATACATAAACAAATGGATGTCGTTATCCTCCCATTAAATTTTATTTACAAAAACAGGTAGCAGATTGGATTTTACTTGAGTGGCTGAAGAGTGCTGACCTATGCCATATACAAAAAATAAAACAATAATAACACACTAGATAAAAATTTAGAAGATATTATTATATGCAAATATAATTTAATATATATAAACATAATTATGCAATATAATTTTATTATCTGGAGCAAGGTAGCCTATCACAATGCAATAGCAATAACCAGAAAACAAGGAAATAATTGATACTCTAATCACTGAAGAGGTAAAAACATATTTTTTACATTAAAAACATAAATAGCAAATGAAAAACTAGAAACATGTTTCTGTGTATGTGTGAGGCAAAAATGAAGTTTGATTTTTTTCCAAATGGGTATTTAAATATCCCAGTGCAACATAGTTTATAAAAACTTTGTTCTACAACCCACTTTGGTGAGTAGCAACTGGGATCTTAAAAGCTTTCAAGCCGCCATGTGAGATGCAACAACTGGTCTCTTCATCTGGAGCAAAGAAGAGTGAAGAAAATCAAAGCTATCTAAAAACAATCAGTCCAAAGATAAGATGAACCATGAGGATCTCAGCATCTACAACCCCAAGACCAGAAGAACTAGACGGTGCCTGGCTACCAATGCCAACTGCTCAGAAAGGGATCAAATCTGGAGATCTTGGATAGTTGTTTGTTGTTGTTAAGTGCCGTCGAGTCGTTTCCGACTCATAGCGACCCCATGCACAGCAGAACCAAACACTGCCCGATCACGCGCCAGCCCCACAATCCCTGCT
>NW_006921941.1:3451432-3453153 GCF_000298275.1 Orycteropus afer afer | reverse complement strand
GGGTTTTAAACACCAGAGGCTCAGCCTCAAAACTCACATCTACATGTCACCACAGTAGGACAAACCGACAGACAAGTTTGTCCTGCTGTTGGAGACCTCTTGTATCCCCCCCACCTGGGTCCCTGTGGCTGACTGTTCCTCTGTCTGGCTTCCTGTCTTTTAATCCCCTTTCTCCTGCTTTTCTGGTCTATCTTGGATAGAGTGGGAGGAAAAATGTGGAACAAAATTCTAAAACACAAAACTGAGCAGGATTATTGGTTGGAAAAAGTCTGGTGGAACCCCTGAGACTATGGCCCTGGGTTACCCTTCGGGCCTAGAAATGGACTCACTTACATGGATTGGCTTTCAGTCCAACAGTGAAAAGATCTACATACAGAACACCCACCCAGGTCAATGTACCCACGTACTCTAGGGGGATGCACCCCTTGGATCAATCAGCCATGAGACCCTAGAGGGGTAGTACTCACATAGAAGGAAAGCTGGACAGATAGGAGTGCATTGATAAGGGGGATTGTCACAAGCAGGAGAGTGGAGGAGAGTTTTTATGGTTGGGGACGGTAATCGGACTGTGAAATCAGATGTGCATGAATTGTTGAATGTAAAATAAGTTTTCTTTGTAAATTTGCATCCAAAACACAATAAAATAAATAAAAAAATAAATATCCCAGTGCATTCGTTAAAAAGACTTTCCTTTCACACTACTTTACAGTGCCACCTTTACATAATTAAAGGTCCATATATGTAATGAGGAAATTTCTCTAACTAGCAATATCAAGATTTATTAGAACTATAACAATTAACTTTGTGGTATTTGCTCAAGAATGGACAAAGTAATCAAGTAGTATAATAATAAAACATATGTTGTTGTTGTTGGTATGTGCCGTCGAGTCAGCCCTGACTCATAGCGACCCCTCCTTGGGTTTCCGAGGCAGTATCACTACAGAAGTTATAGTTCTAATAAATCTTGATATTGCTAGTTAGAGAAATTTCCTCATCTCATTCTTACTCAAAAATGTCTTGCTAATTTTTGGTGCTTTGTAGATCCATCTTGCTTTTAGAATCAGCATGTTATTGGATTGCGTTGAATCTACACATCAGTTTGAGGAAAATAGATTTAATACTGAGTCTTCCAATCTATGAACATGGAATATTCTCATTAATATAAGTTATGTTTAAATTCTTTCACTATTGTGTTGTATGTAGTTTTCTGTGCAGATGTCTTCTTATTTTTGTTAGGATTTTTATGTTATTGTAAATGCTATTTACTATGCTATTTCTTTTTGGAAATTACATTTTCTAATTTCTGCTGTGCATGGGGTCGCTATGAGCCAGAAACAACTCGACAGCACCTAACAACAAAAAAAAACAATTATTACTAATACATAAATATACAATTGATTTTGTTTTGAATATTGATCTTCTACCCAGAAACCTTAGTAATGGTATTTACTAATTCTAACCATTTATCAGTAGATCTTTTGGATTTGCATATAATATCTGCAAATAAAAATAGCTTCACTTCTTACCAATTCTTATTGCTTTCTTTTTCTGGCCTTATAATGTTAGCTCTGATTCAAAATGGCCAAAACCAGTCCATTTCAGCTCACTAATGCCGACTCGACAGCACATAACAACAACAACAACAACAATGCCGAGGATATCAATCTTTATGCGTTCCATTTCCTTTTTGACAACTTCCAATTTTCCTAGATTCATACTTC
>NW_006921941.1:3418252-3450733 GCF_000298275.1 Orycteropus afer afer | reverse complement strand
TCACTGAGTTGTCTCTCCTCACCTGTAACCCTGGGGCTGACTGCTCTTCTGTCCAGGTTTCTGGCTTTTTATCCCCTTTCTCCTGCTCTTCCGGCCTGCTACTCTGGGCGGGCCTGAGTTGCCTCTCCTCACCTAATCCCTTCAGCTAGAATTTCCAAGATAATGTTGAATAGAAGTGGTCATAGTTGTTATCCTTACCTTTAATCTCAAAGGGAAAGCTTTAAATATTTCACTTAAGCATGTTTGCTGTAAGATTTTATAGATATCCTTTATCAGATTAAGCAATTTCCTAGTTTGCTGAGTAGTTTCATTTTTTATTAAAAATGGGCATTGAAATTCATTTATAATTTTTGTGGTGGTTGTTTTTTTAAATTTTGTTTATGTAAAGAATTTCATTGATTGATTTCTGATTATTAATATTGAATATTCCTTGAATGAAGCAAATAGTCATGATGCATATTATTCAACTTGTTTATATTTTATATCAATGACTTTGATTGACATTCTTGAAATATACATGTTAGATTTTGGCTTCATAAAATGTTGGGAAATGTTTCTTCTTTTTCCAGTCCCCAGAAGAATTTGTGTATAATATGTGATTTCTTTCTCAAATAATTGGTAGAATTTACTAGTAAAGTCTCTGGGTCTGAAGTTTTCCTTGTATGGAAGATTTTAATTATAGATTCTAAAAATATTTTTTCAATTTCTTCCTGTATCAGCTTTTGCAAATTGAATTTGTCTCTTAATCTGGCTATTTCATCCAGATTATCAAATTTCTCTAACTAGCAATATCAACTTGGCAACTATTTATTCAGAATAAAGCCTTATTGTTTTCATATCTATAAAACCTGTAGTAATATTTCCTCTTTCATCCCTGACACTGGATATTAGTATCATCTTTCATTTCTATCCTTGGCCAATCTCATCAAGATTTATACATTTTACCAGACTTCTCACAGAACCAACTTTTGACTTTGTTTGTCCTGTCTTTATTTCTGTTCTTATGTTTAACATTCCCTTCCTTCATCTTTCTTTGGGTTCAATTTGATGTTATTTTTCTAATTCATTGAAATGTACTTATTTTTCAGCCTTTACTTTCTTTAGATTCAGCTTTATTTGCATCTCATAAATTTGGATAGTTATTTATAGTATTTTTATTACTATTCAGCTCAAAATTTTATACTCCTACTAGGTGCATGTATATTTCTTTTTTTATCATATTGTTATATCTTCCTGGTGATTTAAACTTCTATTTTTATCTTTTCCAGAGTAGATTTATATTATTTCTGCCATGTGCCTGGAAATTTGGTATCACTTTATTCTTATTTCAAAGATTGAATAATGCAAATCTGAATTGAAGCCACTCTGAAGGCCTATTTATTTCTGGTCCAACCATACTTCTAGGATACTACCTTAGGATTCTGTAGAGAAATATAACAAGGAAGATATATTTAGAAATTGAGAGAGATTTATTTTTAAGAACTGGCTCACACCATTGTGGAGACTGACAAGTCCAAAATCTATAAATCAGGTGGTAATCTGGAAATTCCTGTAGTCTTATCTCCCAATATGGGACAGTTCTGACAAAATGTCTATTTATAGTCTAGAGGCCGAAAACACTCTAGGGAAAACTTTCTTTGTGCTCTTAAGGCTTTCACCTGATTGGATGAGGCCCATCACATCATGGAGAGCAATCTGCTTTACTTAAGACCAACTGATTAATTACCTATAACTACTTCATAATAAGGAGCTCTGGTAGCGTAGTGCCTAAGGCACTTGACTGCTAACCAGAAGGCTGGAGGTTCAAACCCACCAGCCTCTCCTCGGAAGGAAGATGGGGCAATTTACTTCCATAGTGATACTGCCTTGGAAACCCAAGGAGGGGTCTCTATGAGTCAGGTCTGACTTGACGGCACACAACAACAACAATTCAAGAACAGAGAGACTCAGAATAGAAAAGAAGGAAGTCCTCAGAAACAGGTCCTCTTCCATTATTAGCTGGTGCAGAGCTAAAAGAGCTTTGTAACACTTGCCTGAGCAGAGCAGAGGCCACCAAAGGCTAGAGAGGCTTACTAAAGGGTATAGCAGAGGGGAGACTCTCCTGATTGAAGAATTGTGTCCTGAGAACGCTCCTGAGCCTGAATTGTAGCCTGTTACTTCCTTACTAAACCCCATACCCATGAGTATTATCTGTGAGTTCTGTATGGCCATTGCAATGAATTATATAATCCAGCAGAGAAGTAGTGAGTGCCACTGGAGGACAGTGGTGTCAGAACTGGTAAAAAGGCTGGAGGGTGACTGCATGTCTGGCCTCATAGGAATAAGCCTTGGGCTGTTGATGGTGATTCTGTCTCCCCCTTGGGAGGTGGGAGAAAGTCAGAAGTTGTAGCCCTTATGACCTTTTTGCAATACCTCAGAAGAGATTGACTTATCCTGCCCCATTAACATAACAAAGACAACCCATTCCCAAATGGGATTATAACCACAGGCATAGATATTAGGATTTACAACACATACTTTGGGGGGACACATTCAGTCTATAACAGGAACTAATTATGCTTTGTCTCTTCTTAGCATTTAGTACTGCAAAAGATAAGGAGCTCTGGTGGTGTGGTGTGGTGTTGGTACAGCATTTGGCTGCTAACCAGAAGGTCGGTGGTTCAAACCCACCAGCTGCTTTTAGGAAGGAAGATGAGGTAATCTACTTCTGTAAAGATTTATAGCCTTGGAAACCCTATAGGAATCAACTAGACTACAGTGGGTTTGTTGCAAAAGATATGTCTATAGCCAGTCTAATTTTTGATCCTGGCTTCTCAGCCTGGACATTTTACACATTTTGTCTGGGTATGCCTATGTTATTGTTGTGTGTGTCAAGACAGACCCAACTCATAGCAACCCCTCCTTGGGTTTCCAAGGTGGTATCACTATGGAAGTAGATTGCCCAACCTTTCTTTCTAGGAGGGGCTGGTGGGCTTGAACCACCAGCCTTCTGGTTAGGAGTCAAGTGCCTTAGGCACTATGCTACATGTCTGTTAATTGATTTTCTGTGGAAGGAGCAAATAATTTTTAATCAATATATAAAGATCTTTTTGGCAATCTGGGAATATTCTTTTTTCTGTAGTTAAATATTCCTTCTTCCCATTTATTCTGTTTTGTTCTTTAGAAACAATTATTTATAAGTCACATCTCAATCTGCTATTCTCTGTATCTATTATATTCTCTCACATGATTTTTATTTTCTTTTCCTTTCCTCTGCATTCTGCATTCTGTGAGTTTCTCATGCTTATCATTCATATATTCCTGCTTTCATCTTTCATGTTATCAATTCTCTATTGGCTCAATGTGGATTTTTAATTTTATTATCTTAATCTTTTATTTCTTTGTGGATTTTTGGTCCTGTTTTATAAAGACCATATCTTCTTTTATCCTATGAAGGACAGCAAATGGCTCCCTGAAATTTTGTTTTGGAGTCTGCAGTACATTATTTTTAAAGATATATTTGGCTTCTGAATCTTCAGGCTGCTATTTCGTTTCCCTTGTTTCTGTAATTTATTTACAGATTCCATATTAATCTTTTTCTCTTTATAATTTCATCAACATTTAAAAAAAAAGAAACTCACTGCCATGGAGTTGGATCTGACTCATAGCAACCCCTCCTTGGGTTTCCAAGGTGGTATCACTACAAAAGTAGATTGCTCAACCTTCCTTCCGAGGAGTGGCTGGTGGGTTTGAACCTCCAGCCTTCTGATTGGCAGTCAAATGTAATTTATTGAGTGCTTACTATGTACTGTCCAAAGTGTTTCTCATGTATTGACTCACATAATCGTTACAACACCTCTGTGAGATAAGAAGCATTATTAACTTTATTTTGCAGATATGAATGCTGAGACAATGAGGTTAGGTATAATGTCACATATCTATAAGTGGTAGACTTAGGATTTGAACCCTGACAATCTGGCTCCTTAGTATTAATTCAATGCTACCATTCTGTCATATTTGTCATTTTGAATAGGGAAATGTATCTTAACTGACTCCATTCCTATTTGTGTGATGGTCAAACTCCATTCAAGCTGCACAGTTGAAAGGCAGGTTAGGGTGTAGAACATTCAGCCCAGTTCTGATCTGCATTCATCCACTTAAACTCTATACCTGACACTCTGAACTGATATAATTCATGAAAAGCTACAGTTCTAGCTGGTTCTGCAGACAGAGATTTTTTTTCAATGCCCACTCTAGCAAACAACTTTTTACTTGTAGGAACTATATCTCCTAGGATATAGGTATCATTGCCAGCCCCCTTGACTCTCAAGTGTCTCCCGATGTGCACACACACACACATGCACACACACACCACCATCAGCACCACCACCTACTGCCCAATTAAATTCAGGGAAGTTGCTGTCTTTAAGTACACAGAATAAAAAGGGGAGGTGGAGAAAGAGAACTAACCTAGATTACCTCTCAGGACCCCACAGTAGAGGGACAGCTGGGTCCTTGAGTCGAGAGATCAGACAGTGGGAGAGGTTTGGGGGGTCTTAAGTTTTTCTGGTATGTTCTGCTTCACAAGGCAAATAAGTTTAAAGTCCCCCCCGCCCCAAGCCAAGCATTCATTCATCCTATGTTAAAGTTTTTCTGAGATTCTCGGTTTATGCTGTTAGGCTTTGTTTAAAAGGTGGTTGCAAGCTTCCACTTAACCACACCCATGGCATCATATGTTACATTAAAGGCTGTTAATCAGATGCCATTTTAAAACAAAACTCCCCTCAACTATTTAATGCTAAACAAACAGATTAGATCAGGTGAGTGATCAAAGGAATTCTTGAAAGTACTGAAGAGCCATATTAATGTCGAAACCTGATTACAGTTTCAGCAGTGGGTTTTGTGTATACTTTTCACCTTACTTAAACCAGTTGTCATGGAGTCAATTCCAACCCCAGGTGTGTCAGAGTGGAACTCGTGTGTTCCATAGGATTTTCAATGGCTGATTTTTCGGAAGTAGATCAACAGATCTTTCTTCTGAGGTTCCTCCAAGTGGACTCTAATTACCTACTTTCAGTTAGCAATTTAGTGTGTTAATCATTTGTACTTCCAAGGACTCTGCACTTCACTTAGCATCTTCCAAATCCTCATCATATAAAAATAGCCAATCAAGACTCTCTGAAAGCACAACCTTCTTGTATTAGATATAACTAGATAACAACTACTGGTTGCCTACCCAAGTTGGACTGGTACTCTCCTTTTCTTTCTGAACAACACAACTCCAGTTTTATTTGAGATGACTACATTTTTCAGCTTCCTTTAAAATTGTACGATCATTTGACTTTATTTAAGCTAAGAAAATGTGAGTAGAAGCTGTTGGGGGACAATATACAAGAAAAGCTCCTTAAAGAGGAACAATCAGCTGGAGATTGCACCTTTCTTTTTGTACTTACCTATTTCCTCCTGCTTCCTGCCTGGAACACATGTTATGGCTGCATTTTCACAGAGCAGCTATCTTCAATTGTGAGCAACCTTGGAGATGGAACCCACATATTAAGAATGACAAAACAGATAGATAGAAGGAGCCTGTGTCCCTCATACCAGTTTTGGACTTCACACCTCTGGGCTTCTTTTACAAAAAAATAACAAAATAAAGCTTATATTATGTTTAAACTCCAAATATTTGCAATCTCTTTTACTAACAGTCAAGTGCAATTTCTATCTGGTATTCTTCCGTAAATAATAAAAGTAATAAAAAGCTCATGCTTATTAAAAAGTCCTTGGAAATGCTTATTAAATGCTCCTTGGAAGCAAGAATGGCCAGACTTCGTCTCACCTATTTTGGTCATGTTGTCAGAAGGGACCATTCCCTGGAGAAGGATGTCATGTTTGGTAGGGTGGAGGGTCAATGAAAGAGGGGGAGGCCTTCAACGAGATGGATTGACATGGTGGCTGTGATGATGGGCTCAAGTATAGCAGGGATTGTGGGGCTGGCGCGGGATCGGGCAGTGTTTCGTTCTGCTGTGCATGGGGTCGCTATGAGTCAGAAACGACTCGACGGCACTTAACAACAACAACAACAATTAAAAGGTCTACTATGTGCTGGGCAATCTTCTGAGTAATATTAACATATTTAATCCATACAACATTATTAACCTCATTGTACAGATGAAGATATCTAGTTTCAGAGTCGCACAGCTAACAAGTAGTGGATCCAGGATTTAATTACAAGCAAGACTCCAGAGTCTGCACTCTAAGTCATCATGTTAAGAACGTCTAACATCCTAACTCAAACATCAAAAACAGCTCAGAGTGTGCCCAAGACCATACATACGGTTGGCAGACAATGTTTCTACCAGTGTATTGCTATGTTCTGTAAGAATTCCCAGGTGTATAGTATTGCTGACAAGGGATAAGGTTGTAGTCATTTCTTGGCCACAGCCAGCTACCCAGAGGGAGTGAGTAGCTGGACCTGTGGGTTTGGGACCATAGTCACAGCGGACATCAAACTCAATCATTTAATCATCAATTGGCATAACATACTACACAAAACATTGTTCCACATCCTACTTTGATGAGTAACGACTAGGATCTTCAAAGCTTACAAGCAGCCATCTAGATGCAACGATTGGTCTCTCCTCATCCAAAACAAAGAAGAATGAAGAAAACCAAAGATTCATGGAAACAATTAGTCCAAGGGACTGGTACACCATGTGATCCTCAGCCTATATGACTATGAGACAAGAAAAACTAGATGGTGCCTGGCTACCACTGTGAACCATTAAGAGGGGGATCTATGTAGGAGATCCTGGATAGAGTGGGAGAACAATGTGAAACAAAACTCAAAATCATTAAAAAAAAAAAAAAAAGGACCAGTTTTGCTGGTATCATAGAGCTTGGTGGAACCACTGAGACTATGGCCCCTAGCTGCCCTTCAGGTCTGAAACTGACCCCACTCCTGTGGCTTCCAGCCAAACAAAAGACAGGCATATGAGGTGAACATTTACAGTAGGTAGATAAACTCCTTGGAGAGAATAATAATGGGAGAATAGATGGGCTGTGTATGCACAGGGAGACAGCTGGAGGAGGGGCGCAGGAGTGCCTGGTGGGAAGGACACAGGGAAGAGGTAACTATGGGGAGGAAGTAAGAGGAGAGCTATTGCATTGTGGTAAATTGTTGTAGCCAGTGTCATGAAACAAAGTGTATCTGAACTGCTGTATGGAAAGTGAATTTGCTCAGTAAACTTTCACCCAAATCACAATTTAAAAAAAAAAAAGGCTCAGAGAAAATGTGGAACAAAACTCAAAAATCATAAAAAATAAATAAATAAAAATAATTTTAAAAAGACCAAGCTTACTGGTCTGATGAAGACTAGTGGAACCCCCAACACTATGGCCCTTAGACATGCTTCAAGCTAGAAACTGAATTTAACCCCCACGACTCAACTGGCAGCCAAAAGATAGTCTTATAAGGTAAATAGTAACATCAGGAGGGTATGCACTCATTAGACCAATCAAGCATATGAGATCAAGAGGGCAGCATTTGCCCAGGGATAGACCTAAGAAGCCTGGAGGGAAAGGGAAGGAAGAATGAAGAGAAGGGATTGGTGTGGGGAGGAAGTGGGAAGAATGGTGTTACACTGTGGGGATTGTAGTAAATGTCACAAAACAGAATGTGTATGCATTGTTGAATGGAAAACCAGTTTTCTCCATAAACTTTCACCCAAATAACAACAAAAAAAATAAAATAATAAAAAGAATTTTAAAAGAATTCCTACAGATCAAAAGTGGAAGATGAGTGTTTCCTTGCATGGAGGCACCCTGGGGCCAGGCTGCAGTAAGCCACCCCTGGGACCAGTGGAAGGAAGGTGTTTTGTCCCAGGGGCAGCCTGGGTAAGCAAGCAGGGTGGAGGAGACCAGGAAATGAACAGAGCAGGAACAACTATGGGAGACAAACTTGTCTGTCAGTTTGTTGTACTGTACTGACTTGAGTGTTGCTGTGAGGCTGGAGGCTATGCCACCAGTGTTTCAAATGCCAGCAGGGTTATCCATGGTGGACTGTTTTCAACAGTTTCCAGACTAAGACAGACTTGGAAGAAAGAAGAGGCTATCCACTTTTCAAATAATTGGCCAGTGAAAACCTTCTGAATAACAGTGAAACACTGTCTGATATACTACTGGAAAATTTTATGATTAGCCCTGAAACCACTGGGCAAATTGGCTGCAAAGGACCTCTTTCAAGTGCTGAAGAGCAAAGATGTCTCCTTGAGGACTAAGGTGTGCCTGACACAAACCATGGTATTTTTAATCACCTCACATGTATGTGAGAGCTGAACAATGAATAAGGAAGACTGAAGAAGAGAGTCAATGCTTTTGAGTTGTATGTTGGCAAAGAATGCTGAAAGTACCATGGACTGCTGAAAGAACTAACAAATCTGTCCTGGAGGAAGTGCAGCCAGAATGCTCCTTGGAAGCAAGAATGGCAAGACATCTCATGTACTTTGGTCATGTTGTCAGAAAAGGCCCTTTACTGTAGAAGGATGTCATGCTTGGTAAGGTGGAGGGTCAACAAAAGAGGGGAAGTCCCTCAATGAGATGGATTGACACAGTAGCAGCAGCAATGGGCTCAAGTATAGCAAGGATCACAGAGCTGATGTGGGACCGGGTGGTGTTTCATTCTGCTCTGCATAGGGTCACTACAAGTCAGAGACGACTTGACGGCACCTAACAACAACAACAACAACCTTGAAACATTGTGCAATAGAGTGCTGGAAGATGAGCCCCTCAGGTCGAAAGGCACTCAAAATATGACTGAAGAAGAGCTGCCTCCTCAGAGTAGAGCTGACTTTAATGATGTGGAAAGAGTAAAGCTTTCAGGACCCTATTTGCTGATGTGGCACATCTCAAGATGAGAAAAAACAGCTGCAAACATCCATTAATAATTGGAACATGGAATGTACAAAGTATGAATCTAGGATAATTGGAAGTTGTCAAAAATGAAATGCAACACGTGAAGATCAATATCCTAGCCATTACTGAGCTGAAATTAACTGGTTTTGGCCATTTTGAATCAGATGATCAGATGATCTGCTATACTGGGAATAACAAATTGAAGAAGAATTTCATAGAATTCATCATCACAAAGAATGTATCAAGATCTATCCTGAAGTACAATGCTGTCAGTAATAGGGTAATATCCATATGCCTGTGAGGATGACCAGTTAATACTACTATTATTCAAATTTACACACCAACCACCAAAGCCAAAGATAAGAAAACTGAAGATTTGAAATTGACCAAACATGCAATCAAGATGTGTTAATTATCACTGGTGAGTGGAATGCAAAAGTTGGAAATAAAGAAGAATTATCAGTAGTTGGAAAATATGGTCTTGGTGATAAAAATGATGCTGGAGATCGCATGATAGAATTTTGCAAGACCAATGACTTTTTCATTGTAAATACCTTTTTTCAACAACACAAACAGCGGCTATACAAAAAAATGTCATTGATACCACACGCAAGTAAGATCTTACTGAAGATAATTCAAAAATAGTTGCAGCAGTGTATTGACAGAGAACTTCCAGAAATGCAAGCTAGATTCAGAAGGGGATGTGGAGTGAGGGACATCATAGCTGATTCAGATGGAACTTGACTCAAAGCAAAGAATACCAGAAAGATGTTTACTTGTGTTTCATTGACTATGCAAAAGCATTTGATTGTGTGGATCATAACAAATTGTGGATAACACTGAAAAGAATGGGAGTTCCAGAAAACTTGATTGTACTTATGAGGAACCTGTACATAGACAAGGAGGCTGTCATTCAAACAGAACAAGGGAATACTGCATGGTTTAAAATCAAGAAGGGAGTGTGTCAGGGTTGTATTCTTTCACCATACTTATTCAACCTGTTTGCTGAGCAAATAATCCGAGAAGCTGGACTATATGATGAAGAACATGACATCAGGATTGAAGGAAGGCTCATTAACAACCTGAGATACACAGATGACACAACTCTGTTTGGTGAAAGTGAGGATGACTTGGATCACTTAGTGAAGAAGATTAAAGATTACACCACAATATAAAGAAAACAAAAATTCTTGCAACTGGACCAAAAAGCAGCATCACAATAAAGAGAAAAGACTGAAGTTGTCAAAGAGTTCATATTACTTGATTATACAATCAACGCCAATGGAAGCAGCAGTCAAGACATCAAAAGATGTATCGCATTGGGCAAATCTGCTGCAAAAGACCTCTTTCAAGCGCTGAAGAGCAAAGACATCTCCTTGAAGACTAAGATGCGCCTAACACAAATCATAGTATTTTCAATCGCCTCATATGCATGTGAGAGCTGGAGAATGAATAAGGAAGACTGAAGAAGAGTCAATGCTTTTGAGTTGTGGTGTTGATGAAGAATGCTGAAGGTATCATGGACTGCTAAATGAACTAACAGATCCATCCTCGACAAAGTGCAGCGGGAATACTCCTTGGAAGTGAGAATGGCCAGACTTTGTCTCACCTACTTTAGTCATGTTGTCAGAAGGGACCATTCCTTGGATAAGGATATCATGCTTGGTAAAGTGGAGGGTCAACGAAAAAGGGGAAGGCCCTCAACAAGATGGATTGACACAGTGGCTGCAGTGATGGGCTCAGGTATAGCAGGGATCGTGAGGCTGGCACAAGACCAGGCAGTGTTTTGTTCTGCTGTACATAGGGTCACTATGAGTCAGAGGCGACTGGACAACACATAACAACAACAACAACAGATCAATAAGAAAATGTTAGTTTTACAATACAAAATCAGTGAAAAGACAAAAAGACACTTCCAAAAAAAGCATCCAATTAGCATATAGAAAGATGCTCAGACTTAGCATCACTGAAGTCAATGACTGTAGTAGTTTTTGCTGTTGATACAAAGTAAATTAAACAGTCACATGAATTTCCTTGGGTTTTTTTTTTTTTTTTTTTCTTTCTACCTGGTAGTTCAACAATACTGCATATAACTATTAGTTGAAATGACATTTGTCCCTGGCATAATCTAGTTGAACTAAATAATTTTCCTTTTCTAAAGTTTTATATAATTTTTTCTAAAAGAAAAAAGAAAGGCCCAGATAATACACCAGCCACTGCTATTAGTCAAATGCATTCCCAAAAACTTAGTCTTGGCAATTCCCAGGATCCTGTGTGCCTTTTGTAATATTCCCTGGCTTTCTAAGCAACAGATCATAAATATGCTTTGCAGGCCCAGCTGAATTCCTGGGCGAGATTCACAGGGACTATTGCATCCAGATGCTGGGCTTCCTACTGCTCTTGGGTATCCCAGTTGTACTTCCACATTCACATCACATTCAGAAAGCTCACAGTACAAATGGTCCCTTGGCAAAATCCAAATTTTAAAAATAGAAGCAAAATAGTTGTAAGAATTACATACTAGCCCTCCCTTAGTGTTTCTGTTGAAATGCGGTTAGGAGCAATGTGGTTCAGATCATTAGCATAAGTCAACCATTCCATAGCAACATTACCAAGTTTTCTGTCTGCAGCTGTTTTGCATTCATAACTCACTACAGAGTAATGATCAAATTCATTTATAAGCATTTATCCAGATTCTCTGAGACATTTGTGTATACATTCATGTAAGATGTTTTCCAACATTTTCTCAATTTCAAGTTAAAATGTTATTCTCATGCTTACAGAAAATTGCTACTTTTCCCCCTTCTTTCTGTTCTCTTCTTTACCCACAGTCTGTTCAAATTTTTTTTTTTAAATCAGACAATTATCTGACTGAAAAGGCAGAGACTGAGATCGACCGATTTCAGTAAATGGGGGAAACACACTGAAAAACTTACCAAACTTCAAATACACATGAGCCAATATTGCAATAAGACACTGTTTTAACACATGCATTGCCACATCTCAGTTTTAGAAGTCTGAGAGATGAAAACCAAGGGAAGAGAAGGAAGATGAAGAATGCTCTTAGGCTGCTGGCTACAAAGAATGATTTTCTACTGAATAGGAACACTTCTAACTTCAAAATCTTCCTTCCTGTGTAGCTAATGCTGGAAATTCTACCATTGTAGACCTGCTTTTTAGTTCTTCTTACAATTAAAGAATGAAGATGTTAATATTAAGAATAGCAATACACAATAACGATTTTCCTCCACAGGTGCAGTGATGTGGGTAATTGATCGGTGCCTTTCCAACCTAACAGTAAACTAAGTGCCCTCAAGAAAGTGTGTGTGTGAGTACAAAAAAAGAAAAAAAACGAGAGAAAAGAGAAAAACAACAGCGCCAACTAGTCAATTCTGATTTATAGTGGACTCAAAGCGCCTTCTAAGACAGAGTAGAACTGCCCCAAAGGGTTTCCAAGGCTGTAAATCTTTTCGGAAGCAGACTACAACATCTTTCTCCCACTGAGAGGCTGGTGGGTTCAGATGGTCCACTTTTTCTTGGCAGACCACTGCTTTAACCACTGAGCCACCAGGGCTCCCCAGTGACTGTGTGTAGGGGGCGGAAAAAAGGGTAACACAAGGAAGGGTTGACCGCGCATGTGGGGGTAGTATGCCGAGGTTGGGCTCAAAAAGAGATGGGGGTGCACAGAAGGTGGGACCCAGAAGAAGTCATGCATGGAAGGGCTGGCGTTCTGGCAGAGCCGAGAGGAGGAGAATCGGGCAGCACCAAGCCTTGCCCGGTGGGCACACGTGGATAGCAGATCTGGCCACTGGGGCAGCAGCAAATGAGACCTGAGTTCCAGGGAAAAGGGAATGGAGCAGTGGACCAAAAGGAAAAAGAGAGCATAGTCCAACGCCTCTTACTTCACTCAAACACTGTCCAGGTGAGGCTGGCAGGAACGTCTAGTGGAGGCTGTGACCTGTTAACTTTTGGCCCCGCCTAACGACACCTCTTCAGGTCAATCTCCAACAGCTGGTTGTCCAGTCACGTGTGAATGAATCAGGCCCAGCCAGGCTGGGTGGGGCATGGGTGTGGGCGGGAGCCTGAGAGAATTGCACAACTCAGAACCGCTGAGATCACCGGAGGGAGCCCAGCTGTCTGTCTCATAAAGCCCCAAAGTGGCCCCCACCCTTAAGTGCACTCCGAGGACTCCGAGAGAACGGGTACCCAGCAGTAGGATTTCTGCCTTCAGCTCTGACTAATTTTAAGATGTGCCCTGTCATTTCACCGGCCAGCATCTTAACAGGGATAATGAGTCCTGTTCCTGGCTTCCTGTGTGGGTGAGGGCTAGGAGGTGTTAGAGTGAACACCTCCAACACCCCACGGCTTGACTTTCTGTTCCAATGACCCAGACAGGTGAAGTGTGGTCGTTGCACTGCAGAGGGCCTTCCCCTAGCAGCTGTGCAGGTGGGATGTGGCACCCTTTGGAGGAGCACTGGCATTGGGGTAGCTAGCCAGCTTGAGCCTGAGGGCAGAAGGATAAGGTATGCCAAGTGTCTACAAACTAGCAGGACAGAGCCTGGGTCAGCTAGATCTTGGGAGCTTCAGCGCCAACCCAGACTTGTGGCAAGTTTGGTCATGCAACCACCTCCATCCCCAAAACCACCTGCTAAGCAAAAATAGGGAGCCAAGCTGATAGGAATAAAGGCATAAACCACTGGAGATGGTACAGAAGACAGCAAGTTAAAAATAAAGTTGCTTGTCCCTTCTCAAAGGAGCCCTGGTGGTGCAGTGATGAAAGCATTGGGCTGCTAACCAAAAGGTCAGCAGTTCAAACTCACCAGCAGCCTCAGGAGAAAAATGAGGCAGTCTGCTTCTGTAAAGATTTATAGCCTTGGAAACCCTATGGGGCACTCCTACTCTATCCTACAGGGTCACTATGGAATCGACACAGTGGCAGTATCTTTGGTTTTTTGGTGGTCCTTTCTCATAGAGCTCATCACATCTATGCTAAAGTCAACAAAGAAACTAGTACAGTGATTCTCAGTAGTAGGAGGAGGAATTTTTTAATTCCCTCCAACTACCACCACATCCACCTGCAGGGATTCTGAATCACTTTCCAGGTAGTGGCAGTCAAGAAGATGCAGTAACTACTTTTGAGCCCCTTTTGTGTCCAGGAACCATTTGTGCATATTCTTTAGGGGACTGGGGCAGACACCGGTAAAGAACCATTGCTCCATCATCACTCTGAATGTTCTGGTTATGTCTGAGCATGATGGTTTATTTACTCACAAGACAGTTCAACAGGGAGGGTCTGAAACAGCTCCACTTTGCCTTGGAGCGGGATGGGTGCTGAGGGAAGTGACTAGCTGGTCCAGCCTGACCTGAGATGCTCAGCCAGGCAAGCAAGGTTGGGTATCACTGTCATAGGCAATCACCAGCTATGGTGGAAAAAAACAATGAGTAGTGGGGGACAAAGCAGAGGTTAGACTCACAGGTGGGTGGAGAAGAGTGACAGGTAGTATCAACAGATTGGCAGTTGGAAGGCTGGTCAGGCAGGTTATCCACAGACGTGAATCTGCAGCTTTGCTCCAGGCTTTAGATGTCTGCAGTCTTGAAACTGAGGGCTTGGTAGGTACAAGGCAGTGAGGCAGGAGTCCTAGGGTGCTTACCAGAAAAGGAATCCTGGAGCAGAGGCCAAAGAAAAGCAAATGAGGTTTCAGCCTTGGATTTTGAAAGGTGGCTCTGGGTCACCTTATCTTCAGTCAGATCACAGGCATTTACAGACACAAGGTCATGAGAGAATATAGATTGGATGAAGAACCATGGACCAGCAAGTGAGGGGATTCACAGACTCAGCTGAGGAACTTAGGGGAACTGGAGTCAGAGGTTGAGTTCCAGGGCCTCACTAGGGATGTGCATCAAAAGTGCCTCCACTAGCCCTGTAGTGAATCTTTGAATGAACTAAAAATGTTGCCCCCCACAAGAAGTCAAATTCGAACATGGGACCTTCTCTGGGCAGATCAATTGAGTGGACAAATCAGAGGTGCACAGATGGCACTTTTGCCTGCAAATACAACTCACACCAGAGCACACAACTTGTGAACAGAGCATGAGCTGGACCTTAGCGTCCACTTGCTCCCTTGGTTGGCATCTGTGTGCAGTCCACAAACTGCACACCTGCACATGGATGCCCTGGGAACTGCTCAGGGAGGGGGAGGGTGTGAACCCACCTGTTCTCCCTGGCAGTGGGCAAGCCTGGACTTCTTGAAGTGAAGTAGTGTCTGTGGGTGGCCTTAAGTCCACAGTGGGAGGATGAGGTGTTGGACTAGTTTTTGGGCCTTTGAAAATTAGCCCCCACACCCAGCTGTCACCTTTCAATATAGCCTATAATTGATTCTTTGTCCACACCATATCAGAATTTCAGGAATCAGAGCCTGCCCAGTGCTCATGATACCTCATCCTCATGTTGCAGCCACGGAGACATAGAGAGAGGCTACCAAGCTGGGTAGCCTCAACCACAGGCTTCCGGCTTGAATCCTGACCTGCAAATTATAGTAATTACTAATAACAACTAACAATTATAGAGCACATTGCAATTTGCCAAGTGTTTTCACACACATTATCTCACTTGCTTCCTGTGACATAGGGATGACTGGTAGGCTCTTCACAAATGAGAAGGCAAACTCAGAGAAGCCTCACATGGCAAGGTGGTATAGCACAGTGGTTGGGAGTATGCATTCTAGAGCTTAACCTCCTGGTTCACATCCTAGCCCTACCATGTACCAGCTGTGTGACACAGAAAAAGTTGTTCCACTTTTCTGTGCCTCGTTTCTTCATGTATGAGATGAGGATATAAGTAGCTACCTCATGTAAGAGTTTGTAGTGCAAACACTTATGACAGTAAGTGACCCCAGCTTAAAGGGTCTTCTTTCTCAGACTCACTGGAAAGTAGGATCCACCAATACATACAAAATCACACACCTTCTGGCAGACCATTTGTGGGACAAACAATATTGGGTCCAACTGCAGTGTCCATTTGGGAATTTTAATGGTCAATGAGTTTGTTGAGCACGCCTTGGCCTCCATGTAGCTGCACACAGTGGGCTGGGTACTCGGGAAAGGTGTTAGCAAATGTAGGTAGAAGGAATGAGGGGAGCAGGTGAAGCGGGCACTGGGGTGGACTGGGCAGTGCATGCCCCCTATGAAGGTGCATCTGGCAAAGATGGCCAAACGGGAATACTGACCCAATATAGCTTCATCTTCTCATTTTCAATAGAATTCCAAAATACTGGCTTTTAATATGACGTACCGTGATTTCAATCTTAGCAACTAATCTGAGTTTCTCTAAAATAGTGTGGGCCAAACAAGTGTCATCTGCAGGCCATCAGCTCACACAGTACAGGCCTATGAGTGTCTGTTTCCTTGGTGGGTTCAGGGACCTTGTGCCATTTCTCAAGGTGTCGCTTGTCAGTCAAAAAACATTCCTAGCCCACCCTCTCTGATGACCATCCCTGGGAGTCTGTAATGCCTGCCAATCCCACACACCTCTCTCAAGGCCTGGCCCTTGTTTGTCCCTTGATGGATACTATCCTGCTTGTTCTGCTCCTTGAGGTCTGTAGATAGTAAAATGTCTGCCATAAAAGTGATAGGTGTTCTGCCTAGAGCATTTCACAGGGAAGGAACCATAAAAAATTAATTACTCAATTACCATGTAGTATGAAAAATATTGTACTCTGTAAGATAAAATGCTCTCCTGAATGTGAATATACAATGAAAAGTGTTAAGTAAGCTCTACAGATATAAGATACCTGCGCTCACAGGGATTTTTAATAATAGTCCTCTTGGGGGAGAAATTTGACACCACATGAAAACCTTCTATTAAAGAAAGGAACTTCAAGGTTATCTCACTCAACCTATCACACTACAGATGGAGAAACTGAGTCCCAGAGAGATCTGCACAAGATCCCAGAACTAGAACCCCACCTTCCAATGCAAATGCAGTTTTCCCTTAGTGTTCCCTAAGTCCACTCTTCCCATTTTAATGTGAATTTCCTGCATTTTAGGGCCTGATTTCCCTCCTCAAGCATGGCAATAGTAAAGTGGCTTACATTTGTAGGGTGCCTTATAGGGGTTATCCAATGACCTTCATGTGTTCCTGTGCTTTTCTGAAAAGGGTACAAAGCATGGACTGAAGAGCCCAGCCTTATGGTCAGGCAGACCATGGCTGTCATAAACACTATTTGTGAGCCGTGTGACTGTGTGAGATATTTGGCCTCTGGTAGCATAGTGGCTAAGACACTTGCCTGCTAACCAGACGGCTGGCGGTTCAAACCCACCAGCCACTCCTCGGAAGGAAGGTTGGGCAATCCTACTTCCGTAGTGATACTGCCTCGGAAGCCCAAGGAGGGGTCGCTATGAGTCGGGTTTGACTCGACGGCACATAACAACAACAACAACAAGGTTGGGCAATCCTACTTCCATAGTGATACTGCCTCGGAAACCCAAGGAGGGGTCGCTGTGAGTCAGGGCCGACTCGACGGCAAACAACAACAACAACAACATACCTCCTGTTTCCTCACTTTGGATAATGCCAGCTATCCCTTAGTATTAGTATTAGTGCTGGTACTAAAATTAGTATTAGTGTTAGCATCAGTATTAGGTTTGTTGTTGTTGTTGTTATGTGACGTAGAGTCAGGCCCAACTCATAGCGACCCCACCTTGGATTTCTGAGGCAGTATCCCAACAGAAGTAGATTGCCCAGTCTTCCTTTCGAGGAGTGGATGGTGGGTTTGAACCGCCAGCCTTCTGGTAAGCAGTCACATGCCTTAGGCACCACACCACCAGAGCTCCCTGATATTTCCACAACCCATTAAAGACATGTTACTGAGTGACTATGATAATGAGGTTGAGCCTGGTCAAGGAATGTTTTTTGACTGACAGGTGACATCTTGAGAAATGGCACCAGATCCCTGAACCCACTAAGGATACGCAAAGCATGCACACACACACATGCACACACTGCCTGAGCACCAGCAGGCAGAAGCTGCTGAGGAGATGGGCTTTGGGAACCCAGCCCTGAAGGCTGTGTGCCAGCCTTCAGGTCACTCAGGCTTTCCTGGCACCAAGGTGTAGCAAATGCCTTGGCTACAGCTAGCGGCCTGTGTACTCAGCTGGCCACAGGCACTGGGATACCTTCTCCCTGACTTCTGAATCCATTTGGCAATCCTGGTACACTTTGAGATCAGACTGTTTCAGCAGCAAATTACAGAGACTATGACCTCAGCAAGACTGAGGCAACAGGATTAGAGCTAAAGGCAGTCAAGAGCAGAGCTCACCAGTGTACTGATAAAATTACATAGGCTGATAGGGCTCAAACTTTTTCATTGAGGGTAGAAAGGATTTTCCCAGGAGGGGGGGAGTAGCCAGCACTGATAAAGACTAACATTTGAGAGATAATATGGCAGGGATAGACTAGCCTATGCCCCTGGCTAGAGGAACTAGGGGCTTCTTCTTAGCGCCATCATCAGAATCCTAATTGACCTAGGAAAACATCTTAGTCTTCTTGACTGTTGCCATCTCCATTTATTTAAGGAGAGGAACACTTAGTAGTTAACTTCTAGTAATACTTATAGGAGCTCTGGTGGCGTAGTTCCTAAGGCATTTGACTGCTAACTAGAAGGCTGGTGGTTCAAAGCCACAAGCCACTCCTCGGAAGGAAGGTTGGGCAATCTACTTTGATAGTGATACCACCCCAGAAACCCAAGGAGGGGTCACTATGAGTCAGATCTGACTCAATGGCAGAATTGGGCAGAATTGGTAATACTTACAACCTTCCTTCCAAGGAGTGGCTGGTGGGTTTGAACCACCAGCCTTCTGGTTAGCAGTCAAATGCCTTAGGCACTGTTGTTGTTGTTGTTATTATGTGCCGTGGAGTCTGATGACTCATAGCAACCCCTCCTTGGGTTTCCGAGGCAGTATCACTACGGAAGTAGGATTGCCCAACCTTCCTTCTGAGGAGTGGCTGGTGGGTTTGAACCGCCAGCCTTCTGGTTAGCAGTCAAGTGCCTTAGCCACTATGCTACCAGAGCTCCCGCCTTAGGCACTACACCACCAGAATTCTTACAGCTACTATGCTAAGCACTTTCCAGAGTGTCTCATTGGATCCTCACCATGAAGTAGATTTTGTTATTATTCCCCTTACTCGGATGCAGAAATTGAGGCTTACAGAAGTTTAGTTGTTTGCTACTAAAAAGAAGTGATAAATTATCACACGAGGAACTGAGAAAGATGCCACAAAAGAGATGATGTGGAATTATCTTAAATGAGTAGATGTTTCTTGAGTAAACATTATCAGCAAGAGGAAAGAGAAAAGTATATTCTAAGCAGAGAGATCATCTTCTATAAAGGCCCAGAAGCAGGAGATGACCTGGAAAGGCAAATTAGTATTCAACTGTGAAAGGGTGTGCAGGCCAAGCTAGGGAGTTGGGCCATGATGCATCATCAAATGCTGTTTGGTAGGAGAGTCGCGTGATCGGATGGCCTATAGTGTCTTTTGGAGTAAATCTTTGCATTCTTCATTTATTATGGCTGCAATTTACTCTTAATTCCCCTTCACTTATATCTCAGTCCCTATTTTATTATGCTAGCAAAGTATATGTATTTCTGCCCCTTATTTAAATGTTTATGAGAGGAGGCAGGGAATTAATACCTGCCCACCTACAAAAACATATGTTGCACACATATACATGGAGTCCAGGCCGGCAAGACAGACTGAGAAGATCAGAAAAGTGGACAAAGAGATGGGTCACAGAAGCTAAGAGGAGAGAGATATGGGAGAGCAGCTGGTAAACTTGTCACATGCTGCCAAGAGGTTAAATTGGATACGGAACAAAAAAAAAAGGCTTTGGGATTGAGCAATGAGAAGATCACTAAAGACAAGATGAATTCACTGCCCTGTTGTTAGACACAAATGGGCAATGGAGAAGAGGAGGCAGCAAGGACAGACAGACACGTATAAAAAGTTTGGCTATGAAAGGAAAGACAAAAAGAGCAGTGGGTTATGAAGGGAGGAGGTTATTTGCTTGTTTTGTTTTGTAGTTTGTAGTTAGTGAATCCTGATGGGAAGGGGTGCTTCAAACAAGTGAGGGGATACAGAGGGAAAGAATAAAGAGACTGATAAACCCAGAGGTAAAGGCCTGACAATCTGCTTCCGAAAAATCAGTCAATGAAAACCCTGTGGATCACAAAGGTCCAATCCCATTGTGTATGGGGTCGCCATGAGTTTGGGGCAGCTAACAACAGAATGAGTCTTTGGCAATGGAGTTGTCAGACCGTGGAGATGGGGAGAAAGCTAAAACTTACACTACAGCTTTCCCTTGGAATGACAGCTAAAATATGATTAAAATGTGCAATCTGACAGAAGGAATCTGAGAAGTAGATTTCTATCCTTTCCCTCATGAAATGTTATTGAGGTCATTGCTTCAGCTGCAGAATCCTGACACTCTTATTCCTGCCCCCTTACACACACACACACACACACACACACACCATGTCCCCAGGGACTATCCCTTTGCTGGGCTTCAGAGTTCCTGCCTGAGGCACCTAGTGGGGGTGGGGCTACCTTGGAGGGACCTGGGGAGGGGAGATGGATCACACTGGTGGGAGGGAGGAAGGGAGACAGAACAGGAAGCTAGGGCTGAACAAGCAGGCTCAAGGCTTAGGGTTTCCACATTCTAATTCTAGCTTCTCTGAAAGGGCTGTGTTCTCTCAATTGATAGAGCAGTTCCTGTTCTACCTGTTCTCCAATAATGCTTCCATTTCCATTCCAAAAATGAGTTCAAAGAAGCTTGTATTCAAAAGTAGGATAAAGAAGAAGGGAAAAAAAAAAAAAAAAACAGTAGTGAATCCAATGGGAGAGACGCACAGCTGCCAGCGTATCTGTAATGCTCCCTGTTTCTGTGTGCTTACATAATAATAGTGCAACAGTGACTCACAGCTGCCGGCAGAGCTGGAAACATGATTAAGTCCTTCTTACAACCTCTCTGCCTGGACAGGGCAAGGCGTGCTATTTAATCCATCCACTGCCAAAGCCTGTCCTTGAGTAGACAGGTTCCCAAGATGGGGGAGTTCAGAGCATTAGGGGAGGACTCCCTGATCTGGAAAAATTCCTCTCTGAAACAGTAGCAAAGGGCTTTTCACTCCATGATGAAAATACCTCTGGGGGAGGAAACGCATGGAATCTCAGCATTTGAAAGCTGAGAGGAACTTTATATTTGTCCATTTGAATCTTCCTCCTTAACAGATGAGGACACTGAAGTTCACAGAAGTTTAGTAACCACTCAAAATCATGCAGTGAGATGGTAGAAAGTAAGGGCTTGAACCTGGATCTCCTGGCAATGAGCCCATAATGTAGCAGACATGAGGATCTACTGAGAATATTATCCCCTCTGTATTTAAGGCAGATGAAGCTCTCATGGTATAGTGGTTAAGGCATTTGGCTGTTAACCAAAAGTTCAGTAGTTTGAACCCACCAGCCACTCCACAGAAGAAAGAGGAGACAGTCTGCTTCTGTAAAGATTTACAGCCTTGGAAACCTAGTGGGGGTCACTATGAGTCAGAATCAACTTGATGGCAGTGAATTTGGTATTTAAGCCAGGGAGCCAAGTGGTCCTCCACTTCATTGTAGCCAATATGAACCTGTTCTCACACAGCCCTAGAGAGAAAAACCCCAAAAGAATTTTCTGCTGGAGAAGAAAAATTGTTCCTTTATTTTTCTTAATCCTCAAGCTCTATTTACAATCCTCATAGCTGGAATTCTGGGGGGAACAGTATTTGGTTTCAGGGTGAATCTCCAACTCTGGAGTCTATATGAATGTGGTCCTGTTTCAGATGCATCCTAGCTGAGTGACTTTGAACAGAATTATCGAATTTATTTGAGTCCCAGTCTCCTCATTTATGAAATGGGATAAAAGCAAATGCTGTTGTGAAATCACATGTGGTAGTTAAATTTGTATGTCAACTTGGCTGGGCCTGGTTGAGTGGCTGGGCAGCTGGTGATAGTTATTCTCCATGATGAGACAGCAATCAACTCCATGGTGGGATCAAGCAGCTGAGTAGCTGCCTTTGGGATGTGGTCTTTTCCTGTATATAAGAAGCAGCCTTGGGGATAGTCTCTAGCTTATGGCATGCTTAGAATGTGCATGTAACCGTGTCATTGTTCAGCAGCCTGCCATGCTCTGCTGACCTTGGGATTTACAATGGACTTAAATTAATGGTTTGGTAACATCAGGACTGTGCCATTTTATTTGTCAACCTTGGGCTTGTAAGCCTCAGCAGCCAGTAACTGCCTGAGTGTAGAAATGCGTCTAGCTTCAGTGGGCTGGGAGCAAGAGGCAGAGCTGAATCCTAAGGTCGAGGGGCTTTCACTTAGCCCCTAGAGCCTGGCACTTTGACTTTGGACTTAAAGCCTCCAAATTGTAAGAAGAAACCCCTGTTTGTTAAGGCCATCCCACTTGTGGTATATTCTTGTCAGAACAGTACTAGGTAACCAGAACATCACATGAAATAATTTATGAAAAGTACTTAGCACAATGCCTGGCACAGAATAAGTGTTCAATAAGTTGTTGTTGGCAGCCATCGAATTGGTTCCTGACTCATGGAGACCCCATGCGCAACAGAATTGGAATATTGGGAGTCATTGGGTTTTCAAGTAGTAGCTCTTACTTAAATAGCAGAAGCACAGCTGCCTTCACAAAGAATGGGGCATTCTGACAATAGCACCCAGCAACCTTCAGGTTGACCCCAGACATTCTGCTATGGTTTGACTCATGCCTGCCAAAAATATGTGTTGTAAATGCTAACCTGCATACGTGTGAATGTGATCTTATCTGGGAATAAGGTTTTCTTTGTTATGTTAATGAAGCCATATCAGTATAGGATGTGTTTTAAGCCAATCCTTTTTGAAATATAAAAGGAGCAGATTGGACACAGAAATAAGAATGAATGGGAAGGTAGATGCCACATGAAGATTGCTGAGGAATCAAGGAAAGAGAAGCTGAAGGAGACAAGGATCTTCCCCCAGATCCTACACAGATAGAAAGCCTCCCTGGAGTCTGCACCCTGAATTTGGACTTCCAGCCTCCTAAACTGTGAGAAGATAAATTTCTGTTTGTTAAACTACCCACTTGTACTGTTTCTGTTACAAGAAGAGATAGCTAAGACACATTCCTAATCCTCATGATAATCTCTTTTTCTGGAGTTTTTCTACAAAGACCCCAAATCTCCTTTCCAGGTCCCTGCCTGTAGCTGCCAGTGTCCATAGCTGTGAGATCATGTGAATCACCACAGATGCCTAGTACATCCTGCCTGACTCTGGCAGTGCCAGCAAAGAATTGTCTGAGGAATGAGCAGGTTGTCTTATCAGCATCTGCCACAAAAGGTTCAAATGTTATTGTCTACCCCAACATCTGTCCTGCTTTTACTTAATAACCAGCTGCAGTGCAGTGAATTACTTGGCATGGTACTTCTAGTCACAGTCTTTGTGATTCTCACCAGATGACTGGGTGGGAGTTTGCAAATGTGAGGTGCTTGTGGCCCACCAAAGGGATTAGATAGCTTGTTAATAATGTAATAAGGTACATGGCACACTTGTGCAGGTGGAACCATGCAAACAAAGTGTATGGAACTCTAACACAGGGATTGGTCAGTTTTGTCATGCCCCAGACTTAAAATGAGCCCTCCCAGAGGCAGAAAGGATCTCATTACCATCAGGAAAGAAGAGCCAGGATTGGAGCATGTCCTTTGGACCAGAGACCCCTGCACTGAACTTCTTCAATCCAGGAGATAGAGAGCTGTGACAGTACAGACAATGAGAGATGGTGAGAAACAGCAACAGAGAAACAGTAGTAGCAGAGGCAACAGAAATAGGCAATAGAACCAGGAGATCAGTATGGAACAGAGCGGTGGGGCTTACTGGCCCATGTAGCCAGAAAGCTCAGTGCCTTTGGGCAGGAGTCTTGCTAGCAGAATGGAGTGACTCTAGGCACTTATCAGCAGAGCTAAAAAGAGCTTTATAACGCACATAACAACAACAACAACAACACTTGCTGAAGCTGGACAGAAGCCAGGCAGAGGGGCCAAGAGTCAGAGAGCATCCTGCCTTCAGGCATAGCTGAGGGGAGACTGTTCTAATAAAACAACTGTATCCTAAGTGTTCCTGATCTTGCATTATAACCTATTACTTCCCTAATAAGCCTCATAATCATAAGTATTGTCTGTGAGTTCTGGGTAGCCATTACAAGGAATTATCGAACACAACAAAGAAGCAGAAGGTGCTGTGGGAAGGACAGTTGGTGTCAGAATTGTTAAAAATTTTGGAGGGTGGCATCATGTCTGACCTTTGCCACATAGGATTCAACCTTAGGCTGTTGCTGTTGATCTGGATCATTCTCCCCACTTGTGAAGTTAGGGGAGGGCAGAGGCCTCCCTCCACGCCATTTGTGTACCAATTGATTCTGTCATCCAAGATTTTACTTAAAAAAAATGATTATAAACAGTCTTTTATTTTTATAATTGTTCAATTCAAACATTTATGGTTGAAAAGCTCATATTCTGGGGGAAGAAGATCTATAAGTATAAATAGTGTTGTTGTTGTTGTTATGTGCCGTCGAGTCGGACCTGACTCATAGCAACCCTTCCTTGGGTTGCCGAGGCAGTATCACTACAGAAGTAGATTGCCCCATCTTCCTTCCAAGGAGTGGCTGGTGGGTTTGAACCGCCAGCCTTCTGGTTAGCAGTCAAGTGCCTTAGGCACTATGCTACCAGAGCTCCCAGTATAAATAGTAGTGAGAGCAACATCAAGGAGCTCTGGTGGAATAGCGGTTAAGACATTTGACTGCTAATCAAAGGGTCAGTTTTCAAACCAACCAGCCACTCTATAGAAGAAAGATGAGGCAGTCCCCTTCCATAAAGATTCATAGCCTTGGGAACCCAATGGGGGTCGCTATGAGTCAGAATTGATTTAATGACAGTGAGTTTGGTATTTTTGGTTTTAAGAGCAATATCAGACTGGGGATACTGTCCAGAGCAGAAGGTAGGGAGAAGAGATGGCTGGAAAACAGGAGATTAAGAACAGGTCTGCACAAAGAATGATGAAACTCCTTGCCCTTCCCCAGCATAAGTTCAAGAATGCTGGCAGCCAAGTTTATATCTCCCCAAGAAGGGAATTTAAAAGACCTACAGATCCTGCAGATACTGACATTTGGAAGCTCCTGAGTGAAAAAGCCCCATTATTGCCATAACCTAGTAGCAACAGGGTCTGTCTACATTCAGGGGAGGGATAAGAATCACCATCAGCATAAAGGTGATTCCTGTGAGGTGGAGGTCAGACCCACCTCCACTCTCCAACTTTTAACCAATTCTGACACCAGCTATCCCTCCCACAGCATTCTCTACTTCTCTCCTGGGTTCAATAATTTGTTACAATGGACAAACAGAATTCATAGATCATACTCACAATTATGTTTTATTAGGGAAGTAACAGGATGCACATTTTATTATAATACTTTGTCTTCGCAAGCTGCCCTTTGAGATCTGCTGTTTGCTCTTTTACTTTATCATTTCTTCAGTTCACTTTAGCTACTATACGTTCAAGAGCAAGTTTCAGGCTCTCTTCTGATATCCATTTTGGTCTTTTCCTTCTTTCTTGTCTTTTTAATGACTTTTCACTTTTTTCATGTATGATGCCTTTGATGTCATCCCACAACTCATCTGGTCTTCAGTCATTAGTGTTCAATGCATCAAATCTATTTTTGAGATAGTCTCTAAATCCAGATGGAATATACTCAGGGCCATACTTTGGCTCTTACAGATTTGTTTTAATTTTTTTCAGCTTTAACTTGAACTTGCATATGAGCAACTGATTGTTTAGTCTGCATTCGGCCCCTAGCCTTTTTCTGACAAATAATATTGAGTTTCTCCATCGTCTTTCTCCACAGATGTAGTCTATTTGATTCCTGTGTATTCCATCTGGCTAAATTTGTTTATGTTGTTGAAAAAAGGTATTTGCAATGAGTAAGTCATTGGTCTTGTAAAATTCTAGCATGTGATCTCTGGCATTGTTTCTATCACCAAAGCCATACTCTCCAATCCTTCTTTGTTTCCAACTTTCACATTCTAATCACCAGTAATTATTAGTGTATCTTGATTGCATGTTTGATTGATTTCAGACTGCAGAAGTTGGTAAAAATTTTCAATTTATTCATCTTTGGCATTAGCAGTTGATACATTAGTCACTTTGAGGATGAGGCTGCATCTGACCCAAACCATTGTATTTTCAATTATTTCATATGCATGCAAAAGCTGCACAATGAATAAGGATGACCAAAGAATTGATGCCTTTGCATTATAGTGTTGGTGAAGAATACTGAATATACCATGGACTGCCAGGAAAATGAACAAATTTGTCTTGGATGAAGTACAGCCAGAATGCTCCTTAGGAGCCAGGATGGCGAGACTTCATGTCATGTATTTTGGGCATGCTATCAGGAGGGATCAACTCATGGAGAAGGGCATCATACTTAATGAAGTAAAGAGTCAGCAAAAAAGAGGAAGACCCTCAGTGAGATGAATTGACACAGTGGTTGCAACAATGGGCTCAAACGCAACAGTGATTGTGAGGATAGCACACGATTGGACAGCATTTCATTCTGTTGTATATAGGGTCACTATGAGTTGCACTATGATTGTGAGGGTGGGGTAGGATAGACCAGTGCTTCATCCTGTTGTAATCAACCCAATGGCACCTAACAACAATGGCAATGAGTTGCAACCAAATCAATGACACCTAGCAACAACAAAAGAGGATACAATTATGCAAATAAGTAAGGATCAGGATCAACTTGGAAGTAACAGGATACATACAGCACAGGAGACGGGATATTTTATCAATCAGGACAGCTTTCAACCAAGACAGGTCTGGTTTGTTTTTTTTGTTTTTGTTTTTTGTTTTTTAGCCATAGCCACCACTTGCTTTGCCCTCAGCCTGGCCCTTGCTGCTGGGCCTTGCTTTCTGTCCTGTTCGGGAACTGTTACAGTTCTTTTGGCTCCTCCAAGTGCCTAGATTTACCCCACTCTGCCAGCAGTCCTCCTGCTTGAAAGCACTCAGCTGTCTTGCTCCATGATGGGTTTCCAAGTCCACTGCAGCTGCCTTGTGCCAGTATCCTGTTTCCTGCTGATCATGCCACTCCTGCTGCTGCTGCTGCTACCATCTTGCACCATCTCATACCATCTCCAGTGTTATAGTTCTCTCTGTCTCATGGGTCTAGGAAGCTCTCAGCACAGACTCCAGGTAAAAAGGATTCACTCCATTCCAGATTCCTCTTCTTGGCAGTAGTGAAGTCTCCCTCAACCTCTGTGGGACTGAACCTTTTATAAGCCCATACCTCCCACCAAGACCACAACTGACCATTCCCTTTGACAGGCTAAAGTCACCTAATTTTCACAATAATCAAGCAATCTCTGCAAGGTTTTATGCAGATTGTTTGCATGGTAAACTGTCCAGTCCCTGCAAGTTCCGCAAAATAGACTAATCACAGAGCAGCCTGTGGCCCAACAATTATTTTTAAAAGAATTATAAACCCAAGGCCAGAGAGGCCAACAAATAGAAGAAACTGTCGCACCACAGTTGGCCTTTGGCCTCTACCTTACCAGACACAAGACTTTTTTTTAACATCTTTAGTCAGGTATGCTGTTAGCTGCTATTGAGTTGATTCCAACTCATGGCAAACTTATCTACAACAGAACGAAACATTGCTTGGTTCTGAATCATCCTCACAATCACCAACATGTTCAAGTCCATTGTTTTGGCTGTTGTGCCAATCCATCTCACTAAGAGTCTCTCATACCCTCATTGGTTCTATACTTCACCAAACATGATGTCCTCCTCTAGAGACTAACCTTGCTGGATGACATGTCCAAAGCAAGCAAGTCAGACAATAATCTGTTGTTATCCATAAGGTTTTTATTGGCTAATTTTCAGAAGTAGATCACCAGGCCTTTCTTTCTAGCCTATTTAGTCCAGAAACTCCACAGTCAAAATGCCTTAGGCACTACGCCACCAGAGCTCCTCTATCTTCCACAGGTGACCCTATTTGAAATACCAGTAGCACAGCTTCCAGCATCATAGCAACATGCAAGCCACCACAGTATAACAAACTGACAGATCGTGGTGGTTATTGAATATAATTAACATATAATAAATTATTTATATTTAATGTACACAATTTGAAAAGTTTTGACATATGCCTACACTCGTGAAACCATCATCTCAATCAAGATAATTAACATATCAATTACCCCCCAAATTTCCTTGTTTTCCTTTGCAATGCTCCCTCCTGCCACTCATTGTCCTACTCTTCCATCCCCAGGCAATCACTTGCAGGCTTTCTGTCACTCTAGATAAGTTTGAACTATGGGTAAGTTTTTGAGAATTTTATAAAAATGGAATCAACATATGTTCCTGGTCTGACTTCTTTCACTTAGCATAATTATTTTGAAGTTTTGAATTATGTTGTTGTTGTTAATACCTTTTTAAAATAAACATCCCGAAATATCTCCTTACTGTCTGAAATGAAATTTATAGTTAAAATAATCAACCTACACATAATATTTTTAAAAAACCATTTTAACACCCTTACAAAAGAGAAACAAAAGGAAAGTAATTTATGATACAATAACCTATGTTTCACTCTGTAAGCACATGGGCACTGTTGTTGTTGTTGTTGTTATGTGCCGTCGAGTCGGCCCCGACTCATAGCGACTCCTCCTTGGGTTTCCAAGGCAGTATCACTACGGAAGTAGGATTGCCCAACCTTCCTTCCGAGGAGTGGCTGGTGCGTTTGAACCGCCAGCCATCTGGTTAGCAGGCAAGTGTCTTAGCCACTATGCTACCAGAGCTCCCTAGAACCTGGAAAACATAATCAAGTAGTCAGATTCTTTCATCTTTTTACAAGTTAGTTTAAATTTAAGAGAAGTTATACCAAACTCTACTGAATATTATTAACACTTTTTTTGTTTATATTTTGTTTTATTTCTTATATTTAACACTTTGAAAAAATGGAAAAAAAGGTAAATAAGTATATTTGAATCACCATGTATAAGATAACTACAAATGCAGACTGATACAAGCCATGGTTTTTCCTGTGACATCTTTATCTAAATAGTGAACAACTCTGAGTTAAGTCTTGAATCAAAATATCAGTTCTCTCAATTTACATAGTAGTGTCATTCTTAGAAATCTTAGGTATATTAAATCTATGCAAAAGATTATTTGTATTTCTATAAGTAGAGTAGGAGCTCTGGTAGCATAGTGCCTAAGGCACTTGACTGCTATCCAGAAAGAGGTTCAAACCACCAGCCACTCCTCGGAAGGAAGGTTGGGCGATCTACTTCCGTAGTGATACTGCCTCAGAAACCCAAGGAGGGGTCGCTATGAGTCAGGTCCGACTCAATGGCACATAACAACAACAACAACAACATAAGTAGAGTTGATACCCTGGAACAAATCATTATGAATAGTTTTCATCTACATGACCATCCAGTGAGACATTGAAAGTGGAGTAAGACACAGTTAGGGTTTCTAGATTTAGCCAATAAAAATACAATGTTTGGGACTTTTATATTTTTATATTCTAAAAGCTATATTTGTTGTTTATCTGAAATTCATATTTAACTGTGTGTCCTGTATTTTACCTGGCAACCTTAGCTACAAAGACAATTCTTGTGGTGTGAAATTGTCCTGGAATTACAAATTAACTTGCATCATAGGCCCCCACGTGCTAAATGCCAGTAGGGCCACCCAACAGCTGTGACACTAATAATCCTAACAAATTTCCAAAATGCCCCTAGGAGCTGCCCTTGTTAAGAACTACTGCCCTACAATGAAGATCACCAGAAGCAAGCGCCATCCATGCAAACAGAGCATCCCATCAGTTTCTTAGTGATTGACTCAAATATTAATGAGCTGATAAGAATCCACAGATATTTTAATAAAATACTCTAAACATGAAAAATAAAAGCCAGAAAAAACAAACACGTAGAAGGGACTTGGAGAAAAGGTCAAAAATGGAGGGGAAAATAAAAAAACCACCTTAAGCGTGCGAAAAAAAAAAAAACTGTATACAATCTTCGGAAATATAATATCAAGAAGGGAATGCTATAGGGCAAGGAGAAGCAGAAAACCTATAGAGCACTTGAAAAGTAAATATGTGGTACCCAGTGTTTAAGAAAATCAACAGAAGGGCTGGAAAATAATTTCAAGGGAGTCTCTCAAAAACTGGAACAACATAATAGATATACAATAGTAGACAATAAACTTGAAAATTAGAGGATCAATTCAAGAAGTCCAACATCCAATTAATAGGAATTCTAGAAAGAGAATACACACAATTAAGAAAGGAAGAAATTATAAGTTAAATAATTTTTAAAAAAAAGTCTTAGACTTAAAGGACATGAGTTTCTAGATTGAAAGGGTCCACCAAGTAACAGTACAAAGAATATGATCAGCGTAGGAGCCAAGATGGCAGCTTAGCCAGACACACCACTCCATCCCTCTATAGTAAAAACTCAAAAAAAAAAAAAGTAACACAGTTGGAGATGACAGTCCTGGAACTTTGAACATCAAAGGAAAGATTCAGAATTGAATCAAACACCAACTGGAAGTAGAAATTGAATGAAGACAGGGAACAAGGAGGGACATGGAGTGGAGGAACTCTGTCACTTGTCCTGAATCAGGGTGGCCATCTTGAGACAAAGCCAGTAGTGATCTTGGATGAGGAGCACAGGAAGGCAACTTCACAGCATCCTCAATAAGAAAGAGAGAAACTGAGCAGATACACACAGAGGGAAGCAAAGTGAACAGAACACTATCTGGATCAAAGGAGAGAAACCACAGGAAGGAAGTTGAGATTTCCAGCGATCTTGGTTTCACAGAATAGGGAGCAAGCTAGGATCCAGAGATAGGTTTACTCAAAAGTGTCAACCCCTGATCATTAGGATGGGTGATGCACACAAAACAATAGATTTTCCATCTGACTGAAGTTTCAGAATACTGAAAGTATCATAGATGCCAGAAAAACAAACAAATCTGTCCTGGATGAAGTGCAGCCAGAATGCTCCTTGGAAACAAGAATGGCCAGACTTCATCTCACCTACTTTGGTCATATTGTCAGAAGGGACCATTCCCTGGAAGAGAATATTATGCTTGGTAAAATGGAAGGTCAGCAAAAAAGGAGAAGACCCTCAATGAGATGGATTGACACAGCAGCTGCAATGAAGGGCTCAGGTATAGCAAGGACTATGAGGATGACACACAACCAAGGAGTGTTTCATTCTCTTATACTTAGGGTAGCTATGAGTTGGAGCTGACTCAACAGCACCTAACAAGAACACAACAAATTCCCCCACTTTTCACACTTGAGAGGGGCCAGGTTAGAAGAGGCATGAACTCCCTATCCCTGTAGCCCTGACAGCAAGGACTACAATTTGAGGTCCCCTTTATCCTCTCTGACCAGCCACATTTACCACCTTCCCCATTGACCACCTGGCCAGTGGCAGTGGCTATAGTGTTCCCCACCAGCCCAACCTGGACTCCCACCTGGTAACCTGCCCCCAAGTGGTACAAGACTTCAGGCAGCCATGCCCAGTGACTCACCTCCCCAAGTGGAGCAAGACTGCTCCAGCAACCCCAACCCCAACCCCCTGCCTGGCAACCCCGCCCCCAGAGCAGCACAAGTCTACTCCAGTGAGCCTACCTAACCAATCCTAACTTTTGCCTAGCTACCCACCTCTGCAAATGGCATAGGACCACTCCAGCAACCCTACCTGCCCAACTTCAACCCCAACCCCACCCCAGTGAACTGCTTCTCTGAACAATGGGATTGCTATGGACCCTATTCCCTAACCCCAACCTGAATCACCCCAGTGGCATGCCCCCAGGGCCACCTGCTGCCTCACACACCTGGCAATTAGCAATAGGATGGCATGCTCCCAAGCCTTGCTTACCTGTCATGCCCACCACACCTTCAGCCCTGCCTACTCAATGAGTGCCATTGCCGACTCCTGTGCCACTGGACTGATGACAGATAGTAGCCAATGCCTGCCCAGCCACCCCTCAGCATCCCCTCATGACTAGCTAATAGATACCTACACTCACACTATCAGCCACTGTCCCACCTACCCAGAGACAAGTGGTAAAAGCCCCAGTGCTGCTGGACTATCAACCAGTATAACACACTCAGTCTGCCCACCTGGACATAGCAACACAAAACAAAACAAAAAATCAGAATGAAGCAAACAAACATATAATCAATAAATAAGTAAAATTAATTATTGCCTCCAAGACAAAAGACAGTATCAAATCACATGCAGTGTAGTAAATTACTTAGTGTGGCTTTTCTACCCATAAGTCTTTGTAAACTCCAAGGTGGGATTTTCTATGAGCAACTGAGGAACTATCCACCTGGGTTATTTCTGTTGGGCGTGGCACAATACAATGTTCTGGGAGGTTCCCACTCTCTCACACATGCTTAGAGTTCTGATACTGTGATTGGCTAG
>NW_006921941.1:3412038-3415967 GCF_000298275.1 Orycteropus afer afer | reverse complement strand
ACGGTTGGTGAAAGGGCTGGAGGGAGGCAGCATGTCTGGCCTTGCAGTAATAGGCCTTGGGTTACTGCTGGTAATCCTGCCTTCCCCTTGTAGGGTTAGAGGAGGTCAGAACATGTGGCCTCCTTGCCGTTTTTGCATCACATAAAGAAGCCAGACAGGATGGCTTAAGCAATCACCAAATTAAAGGTCCAGGAAACCTTCCTAAGGAAGATGGTAATGGAACCACCTGATAAGGAACTCAAAAGGCTTATATATAGAACCCTCAAACAGATCAAGGAAAACACACATGAAAACAAAGACAAAACTCTAGATGGATTCAGGAAAACAATACAAGAAGAAAATAACAGAATAAATAGATGGGTATAAACCATACAGAAGCAGCAACTAGAAATGCAAAAGATTAGCAAGAAAATATCAGAAATGGATAACTCATAGAAGTAGAATTGAATCAATGGAAGAAATAATCAGCAAAATAGATGACAAATCCCTTGATACTAATTTGACTGAGGAAGAATTAGAAAACAGAATGAAGAAAGCCTAAGAGTTATGTGGAACCCTATCAAGAGGAATAATTTATGCCTGACAGGAATTCCAGAACAGGAGAATACAAATAAAAGCAGATTTTATTTGAAGGTTTGCTGACAGAAAACTTCTCTAATATCATGAAAGATGAGAATTCCATCCTAGAAGTTCAATGAACCCCAAAAGAAAGTCATTAAGACACATCATAATCAAACTTTCCAAAACAAAAGACAAAGAAAGAATTCTGAGAGCAGCTCATGAGAAATAAAATGTCACCTACAAAGGGGCACAATCAAGACTAAACTCTGACTTGTCAGCAGAAACCATGCAGGCAAAGAGACAATGGGATGACATATATAAAACCATGAAAGATAAGAATTACCAACCAAGAACTATCCAGCAAAATTCTTCCTCAAAAGTGATAATGAAATTAGAACACCCTCAGATAAATAGAAATTACAGAATTTTTCAAAGTCCAGACCAGACCTACAAGAAATATTAAAAGGCATCCTTCAGATAGTCCTTCAGATAATTGAGTAATGGGTAAAAGCTGGAAGAGTTTTAAGTTGTCTAATAATAAAAGATGAGGAAATTGGAGACTTTTACCAACTTCTGCAGTCTGAAATTGATCAAACATACAATCAAGATATATTGATTATTACTGGTGATCAGAATGCAAAAGTCAGAAACAAAGAATAATCATTGGTAGTTAGAAAATGTGGCGTTGGTGACGGAAATGAAACCAGAGATAGTATGATAGAATTTTACAAGACTAACAACTTACTTATTCATTGCAAATACCATTTTTCAACAACTTAAATGAAGGCTATACTTGTGGACCTCACCATATGGAGAATACACAAGAATCTGATTGACTTCATCTGTAGAAAGAGGCAATGGAGAAGCTAAGTATTATGAGTCAAAACAAGTCCAGAAGCTGACTGTGGAACAGACAATCAATTGCCCCATGCAAGTTTAAGTTGAAAATGAAGAAAATTAAAACAAGTCCATGAGAGCCAAAATATGACTCTGATTATAGCTCACCTGAATTTAGAGACTATCTGAATAATAGACAATGCATTGAACACCAATGATTGAAAGCCAGACGAGTTGTGGGATGACATCAAGAACACCATATGAGAAGAAAGCAAAAGGTCATTTAAAAGACAGAAAATGAAGAAAAGACCAAAATGGATGTCAGAAGAGACTCTGAAACTTGCTCTTGAATAGAGAGTAGCTTTATTCTAACAACAGAATAAATGACAAGATAAAAGAGCTGAACAGAAGATTTCAAAGAGCATCACAAGAGGACAAAATGAATTATTATAATGAAATGTGTAAAGACTTGGAGTTAGAAAACCAAAAGGAAAGAAAATGCTCAGTATTTGTCAATCTGAAAGAACTAAAGAAAAAATCCAAGCCTCGAATTACAATATTGAAAGATTTTATGGGAAAAAATTTTGAATAATGCAGGAAACATCAAAAGAAGATGGAAAGAATATGTAGAGTCACTGTACAAAAAAGAATTAGTCAATGTTCATCTATTTCAGTGGGTGACATATGATCAAGAACCTATGGTATTAAAGGTAGAAGTCAAAGCTGCACTGAAGGAACTGGTGGAAAACAAGACTCCAAGAATTGACAGAATACCCACTGAGATATTTCAACAAACAGATGCTGTGCTGGAGGCACTTATTTGTCTATGACAACTAATTTGGAAGACAGCTAGCTGGCCAACTAGAAGAGATTGATATATTGCCCATTCCAAAGAAAGATGACCCAACAGAATGTGAAAATTATCAATCATTAATATCACATGCAAATAAAATCTTGCTGAAGATAATTTAAAAAAAAAAAAAAAAAGTTGTAGCAGTATATTGACAGGAAATGTCCAGAAATGTAAGCTGGATTCAGAAGAGGACATGAATAAGGGTTATCATTGCTGATGTCAGATGGATCTTGTCAGAAAACAAAGAATACCAGAAAGATGTTTATTTGTATTTTATTGACTACGCAAAGACATTTGACTGTGGACCGTAACAAATTATGGATAACATTGAGAAGAATGAGAATTCCAGAATACTTAATTGTGCTCATGAGGAACATGTATGTAGACCAGGAGGCTGTCATTTGAACCGAACAAGGGAATACTGCATGGTTTAAAATCAGGAAAGTTGTACATCAGGGTTGTATCCTTTCACCATATTTATTCAATCTGTATGCTGAGCAAATAATCCAAGAAGCTGGGCCATATGAAGAAAGCAGCATCAGGATTGGAGGAAGATTCATTAACAACCTGCAATATGCAGACTACACAACTTTGCTTGCTGAAAGTGAAAATGACTTGAAGCACTTAATGATGAAGATTAAAGACTATAGTCTGCAGTATGGGTTACACCTCAACATAAAGAAAATGAAAATCCTTACAACTGGACTGACCAATAAGCAGCATCACAATAATGGAGAAAAGATTGAAATTGTCAACGATTTCATATAACTTGGATTCACAGTCAACATCCATGGAAGCAGCAGTCAAGAAATCAGATGTCTTATTGCACTGAGAAAATTTGCTGCAAAAGACCTCTTTAAAGTGTTGAAGAGCAAAGATGTCACTTTGAAGAGTAAGGTGCACCTAACTGAAGCCATGGTATTTTCAATTGCCTCACATGCATTTGAAAGATGGACAAAGAATATGGAAGACTGAAGATGAGCTGATGCTTTGAACTATGGTGTTGGTGAACACACTGAAAGTACTATGGACTGCCAGAAGAACAAACAAATCTGTCCTGGAAGAACTGCAGCTGAAATGCTCATTGGAAGTGAGAATGGCTAGACTTCATCTCATCAACTTTGGTCATGTTGTCAGAAGGGACCATTCCCTAGAGAAGGATATCATGCTTTGTAAAGTGGAGGGTCAGCAAAAAAGGGGAGTATTCTCAAGGAGATGGATTGACACCATGAATATAACAATGGGCTCAAGGATAGAAAGGATTATAAGGATGATACAGACCAGGCAGTGTTTCGTTCTGTTGTACGTAGGGTCACTATGAGTCGGAGGTGACTCAACAGCACATAACAATAACAACAATAAAATCCTAGATTGCCTGGAAGAAGATGTCAAAGGCAATTCTGGTAAGGGCTCAGAAGGAAGGGAGAAGAGATATGAAGAACGTCTCTATTGTCTTAGAGAAGTTATATAATGCCAGCAACAGAATGTTCCTAGAAATGTGGATGTTAAATGTTCTCATGACAAGGCTTTAGAAGAAAATGATGAGGATGTGGTTGGACAATGGAGCAAAGGCAATTCTTTTTAACCAGTAGCAAGAACTTGTCTGAATTATGTTCAAATGTTTATTGGAAGGTAGAACTTATAAATGATGAACTTGAATATCTGGCTGAGGAGATTT
>NW_006921941.1:3393908-3410654 GCF_000298275.1 Orycteropus afer afer | reverse complement strand
AATGTCTTCCAAGTTCATCCACGTTAAGCGGTGTTTTGCAGATTCTACATTATTCTTTAGGGTTGCATAGTATTCCATTGTGTGTATGTACCATAGTTTGGATATCCATTCCTCAGTTGATGGGCACCTAGGTTGTTTCCATCTTTTGGCTATTGTAAATAGTGCTGCAATGAACGTAGGTGTGCAAATGTCTGTTCTCGTCATGGCTCTCATTTCTTTAGGATATACACCTAGTATTGGAATGGCTGGGTCAAATGGTATTTCTAGTTCCAACTTTTGAAGGAGTTGCCATATTGTTTTCCACAATGGTTGTACCATTTTATAGTCCCACCAGCAGTGTATGAGAGTCCCATTCTCTCCACATCCTTGCCAGCATTTGTTATTTTCTGTCTTGTGGAACTTTGCTACTAGTGCTGGAGCAAGATGGTACCTCATTGTTGTTTTGATTTGCTGAGGAGATTTCTAAGCAAGATCTTAAAAGCACTACATGGTTTTTCCTTGCTGCTTATAGTAAAATGTGAGAGGAAAGAGATGGAATTAAAAATGAACTGTGCAAAATGAAAACAGAACTTAAGATATAAAAAAGTCTGTTGCACAAACCAAGGATATGTGTTCACTGAGGATGTGACTGCATAGTCTTTTGTTAAAGAGATCAAGCATGTGATTGCTGAATCTAACCAACCACCACAGCAGATATCATATCAGATTAGACTGAAAGGGATATTGAAAGAACAAAAAGAAAGAACACCGTCTGCCTTTTGGAAATGTACAGGCAGGAAATACATCAAAGGTGCTCTAGTGGCATAGTACCTAAAGCATTTGACTGCTAACCAGAAGGCTGGCAATTCAAATCCACCAGCCACTCCTTGGAAGGAAGGTTGGGCAATCTATTTCTGTAGTGATACCACCTCAGAAACCCAAGGAGGGGTCACTATGGCTCAGATCCAACTCAACAAGGAGTTTGGTTTTGGTTTTGTTTTTATGGGCTACATCTGTTGTCCTCCAAGAAAAGAAAGAAAACATCCCTGGAATATCTCAGAGAATAGCAGAATTATTAGAAGGACCACAGAAAGCAGGGCCTTCTTGATTTCAGAGTGTGGGGCCACAGTCTCCTGGATCTCAAAACACAGCCTCCTAAGTTTCAGAGTCAAATCTTCATCAACTTAGTTCCAGATTGTGGCCCTGCCATTAAAGTATGCCAGAGGGATGAGACCACTGCCTAAAACTGAGGAGGCAGGGCTACCATACACAAGGGGCAGGAAAACAAGGCCTGAGGGGACCCAAAGGTTGGATGGCCACTCAGATGGACTACGAGAATATAGCTGCCGAAAACTGAAGGAGCAGAGTTGCATGCCAGCAGGCCGGGAAGGCTGAGTTGAAGCCCAAGAAGAAGGAATGTCCACCCAGAATGCAGAGTGTATGGCAAACATGCAGAGTGTGGAAGGCAAGGCCATTGCCTAGATGGTCTCAGGGAAAAAAGCATTATTTTCAAGACTTAAGAACTGTAAATTGTTCCTCTGGGTTTGGATTAGCTTGGTGCCTGTTATTCCTCACTTCTCTCCAATTTTTCCCATTTGTAATGGAAATGTCCACCTTGTGCCTATTGCACTACTATACTTTGGAAGCAAGTAAATCTTACTGTGGATTTCACAGGTTCACAGATGAAGAGGAATTTTTCCCCAGGATGGAATATGCCTGAAATCTCACCCATATTTGATTTGGATGCTTCAGAACATGAGATTTTGTACTTGAAATTGATTTAAGACTTTTGGAATGATGTGATGATGATGTAAATATCTTTTCCATGTGGGAAGGGAATGAATTTTGGGGGTCATGGAATGTTATGGATTGAACGATGTCCTCAAAAACATATGTGTTATAAATGCCTGTAGTCAGCAAGCCCTGGTGGTGCAGTGGTTAAAGCACTCAGCTGCTAATCAAAGGGTCAGTGGTTCAAATCCACCAGCCACTCTGTGGGAGAAAGATGTGGCACTCTGCTTCCATAAAGGTTTATAGCCCTGGAAACCCTATGAGGCAGTTCTTTGTTCTATAGGGTCACTATGAGTCAGAATTGACTCAAGTGCAGTGGATTTGCTTTTAGTTCATGCCTGTGGTTATACTCCCATTTGAGACTATTTGTCTTTGTTATGTTAATGAGGCTGGATTAGTGTAGGGTGTGTCTTGAGTCAATTTCTTGAGATCTAAAGGAGACTAAACAAGTAAGTAGAGGAGAGATGGGTAAGATCATGACACATGGAGATCTCCAAGGAATCAGGAAGCAGAAGATAAAGAGACAAGGATCTTTTGCCAGAACCAACAGAGAAAAAGCCTTCCCTAGACCCAGAGTTCTAAATTAGGAATTCTAGCCACCTAAATTGTGACAGGGACCTCTGGTAGCATAGTGCCTAAGACATTTGACTGCTTACAAGAAGGCTGGCAGTTCAAACCCACCAGCCACTCCTTGGAAGGAAGATGGGGCAATCTACTTCCATAGCTATACTGCCTCGGAAACCCAAGGAGGGGTTGCTGTGAGTCGGGTCCAACTCAATGGCACATAATAACAAAAACAACAAATTGTGAGAAAATAAGTAACTATTTGTCAAAGCCATCCACTTGTGGTATTTCTGTTATAGCAGCACTAGAGAACTAAGGAAGGTGGTCTGGTGGCATAATGGGTAAGGCTGCTCACCAGAAGTCAGCAGTTCAAACACACCAGCTGCTCTGTGGGAGGAAGATGAGGCAATCTACTTCTGTAAAGATTGCCTTGAAGTCCAATGGGGTCCTTATGAGTTGGAAGGGACTGATAGCAGTAGGTTTGGTTTTGTTTGGTTTAAATAACTAAAGGAGATAGGAAACTTATGTGAATTTATGTTAATGGAGGAAGAACAACTCAGAAAAGGATGGTGAGGATGAATGCAAAACTCAAAGAATGTAATCAATGTCACTGAATGATACACGAAGAAACTGCTGAATTGGTGTATGTTTTGCTGTGTATACTCTCAACAAAATAAATAAATAAATACTTTTTTATGAAACAGAAAAAGATCATTGAGGAAGTTTCTGGGAAAGACCCCACTGTGCATGCCTGGTATGGCCATAATCTTTCTCTCTCTTATTTAATGTTTTGCCGAGTCACCAGGAGCAGGAAGCTACTTTCTCTATTATACAGAGCAACAAAGGGGTAATGAGTGATTTGATAATGAGGGCTGATAATTGTCCAACACAGAGAAAGCCTGGGCTTCCCAAAAGCTTTAAATTACAACTGTGATGACATTGATCAGGGTTCCTGAAGTTGCGAATGGGACATGCAGAACCATAGCCGATGCAGGGTGAGTTTTTCCCAAGCACAAAGAAAGACTTGGAGTCAGATTAAACAAAGTCCCCAGTTATTGAAGCAGATCAGTGAGAAAAAAATAAAAGATATGTCTATCTCTTTAAACCCTGCTCTAAATTGCAGGTTGCCTTTGTATGTATAGGAGAGATTAGAAATTTTTTAATTGCTGTGAGTTTTAATGGAGAGTTTTATTTTAGTAGAAAAGAACACAAATGGTTTGGGTGGGGTGCTATAGTTTGTGACTCAGTAAACCATACTTAGGAAAAACCTGTCTGCTTAAATCACAAACTCAAAGCCCAGACTCCACCATTCAGATGAGAAGCAGCTTTACCTGAGTTACAGACCAGGTGCCTAAGGTGGAGCAATCACATTATGCTGGCCTTGGCAACCTGAACTGATGACGAGATGAGAGACAGCACATCCCTTTTAAGCCCATATTTTCAAGTAGAGGAGCCCTGGTGGTGCAGTGGTTAAATACTCAGCTACTAACTGACAGGTTGACAGTTCAAACCCTCTAGCTCCTCCCCGGGAGAAAGACATGAAAGTCTGCTTCCATGAAGATTGCAGCCTTGGAAACCCACTGGGGCAGTTCTACTCTTTCCTATAAGATCACTATGAGTTGGAACTGACTGGATGACAATGGCTTCCATATTTTCAGCTTAAATCATTTCAAGTCACTTCAGATCATTTGTATGTGTTTGTTCATTACAAATTGATTTCATTCTGCAGACCAGAGTATGCATCCCCAGTGTGTTTCAATAACTATTCGGTTAAGATCCTTGAAAAGTTCAGAACAGCAGTTGAAGATCTACAAATTTGAGATTAATTATTTCTGAAGAGGTTTGTACAAGACTTTGGTTGGTTTTTCATTACATATTTTATGAATTATACCCTGAATACCCCTCAGAATGGATTTGATTTGACCAGAAAAGGACATAAAGCAAAAATGAGATTTGTAAGTTTAACTTCAGTAGAATGAGCAGCCCTAAACTCTCAGACATATTTGATATGATTTTCTATGTCCCAGAAGGGCCCAAGACCATCTCAAACTAAAGAGCTGGTTCCTCATTTAATCTACAACAAGATCTCCCTTCATTACTAAGTTCTAAGTGTACCTGGACTGTAGCTATAAAGACCTGCATATATAATGCCCTGACCATTTGTCAAGAAATGGTCACTCAGGGCCAACTGTGGGTGCTCTCAGTGGAAAAGGGTGGTAGCAGCACAGCTACCCACACCAGCAATCCTTTCAGCAGGTAATAGAGTACTTCATGGGGGTGTACATATGTGAAGAAGGAAGGTCCTGCCCCACCTTCCTTCTTTCGTGCCTTTGAACTTTCTCTATTAATAACCTACTGACAACCCAACTTTCTCCACTTCTCAGAACAGCTACTACTCAATTACTGCTGATAACAGCTACCATTTATTGAGTGGTTTCCATGTGCCAGGCACTGTGCTAAGGGTCTTCTACACCTTATTTCATTCAATCTTGGAATAATCCCACAAGAAGATGAGTACCATTTTTCAGAGGAGGAAACAGAAGTTGTGAGAGGTTAAATAATATGCTGAAGACCGGGTAGAGCTGGTATCCAAACCTACACTACCCAAGTAGACATCTGTTTCCTTCTTGTTTATTTCATATAAATAAATTTGAGTTGCGTTTCTGTCACTTGTAACCAAAAGAATGCTAGCCAATAGAGAAAAATCAGTGTGCCAGTGATGATGAACCATGGGCAAAACACAGCACCACCAAGCCACATGAAGAGAAAGCAGCTGGGTTTCACAAGCTTCTGGAGCCAGAAGTTCACACACTTCAGGCCTCCATTCCTTATTTCTGTTTCTCTATGTGTGTGTGTTGGTTTCTTACATCAAAAAGTTGATGGCATGTTGGATGAGAGTGATTATATTTGAATGACAAAATTACAGGTGATTTTTTCATTTATTTTAACATTTTGTCCATCGCTATCAGTTTTTCTGCAGTGAATTCTTATTCCTTATATAATTATTAGAAAGGAATGGAGAAAACAAACCACAGAGAACTAACTGTGCATCACCACTTAACTGTTAGCAACCTCAGAAGACACTCTAGATCTGGAGCAGATGGCCTCCGGGATGCCCAGGGAGTGGAGTAAGTGTGGTTGGATAATATGCTGAGATAGCAATGATTCTTCTCCCTCAACTTTTCTCCTTCCTTTCTCCTTGACTTCAATATAAGGAGTAGCCTACTCTATCTCAAGGAGGTATGTGGTGGGATGGAAAGCAGAAGTAACATAAAAATATTTTCTTTTATGGGTTTTATTTCCAAAACCTTAAGTATCAGAGAAGGGAGAGGAAATAGAGCTAGACAAACATGTGGAAGAAACATGAACAAAAAAAAGATTTCCTCAAGACTAGAAAGACACTCCCCGGGGGGGGGGGGGGGCTGATCCTCTTAGAGCACTGGCACCAAAGATTAAGCTTTTTTGCTAATGCTACTCTGAATAATTATCTAAAAATTTTTAAAACAGCTTCCTAGAAATTCATATACTGAAGAATATAAAACTACGCATGGAACGTATTAACGTAAGGAAATATTTGAACATCAACAGCAAAAACATCTAAACAGGTACCCCCACCAAAAAGTTTTAGCAAGCTCTAAAAAGAGGAAGAAGCCACTGGAATCAAGTGTCTGGAGTTATTTTCACTTTGAAGCCACTCTTTCCACTTTACAGCTCATTGAAGACAGAGATTAAGCAAGAAGTGAAGTCTTGTGTCTTGTGAAGATATTTCTGGTACTGTTTTCTTAAAAGCTTAAGGGAATTGCACATTCATGTTTTCTGTGCATAAGTGCCTCTGTCCTGGTTTCTGCTTCTCACCTTCTGAATGTCACTCACAAGGGATCCATGAGCCACGTACAAAACAGATGCTCCATAGATGTTATCCACAGAGGCTGCCCTGCTAGCCAGTTTTCTTCCATCTGCAGATCAGCCCAGGTCCATGGGTAAATCACTTGTTCTACCAAGGAAAGGGCCAACTGCTCAAGCCTAAGAGAGAACACAGGGCTACGAGGTGGGCTAGAGGGTCAGCATCCTTCCAGTTGATTCATCCTTTTGTTTGTTTTAAAGTGATTTTTTTTTTAATTATAATAATAAATATTTATTTCAGAAAACTTAGATTTATAGAAAAATTGTAAAGATAATGTCTCTCATCTAGTTTTATCTAATGTTACTATCTTACATTACATGGTACTTTTGCCAAAATTAATAAATCACTATTGCTACATTATGATTCACTAGTCTTTATTCAGATTTCACCAGTTTTTTCACTAATGTCCTTTTGTGTCTCAGGATCCAATTCAATATCTTACATTGCATTTTGTGATTCATTATTTTTTTATTTAATTTTTACTTTTATGAAAGTTATACATGTTCTAATTTTAAAAGTCAAATGGTCATATAAGACTGATAGCAAGAAAAGCAGTCTTCTGCCTCAACCTTCCTCACCTCCATTTCCCTTACTTCATAGGCAAATGATTTCCACTTTCCCATTCCTTTCTCCCTTTCTCCCTCCAGTCCATGCACACTGGTCTCCCCACTGGCCCTCACACATGCCACTCCATCTCTCATTTAAAGGACAAGTCTTTGCTCAAATGTCTTCTTCTCAATGAAGTCTAGCCTAACCATTTGATTTAAAAATGTAATACAAAATAAGAAGAAACAGTTGCAAATATTCATTAATAATAGGAACATGGAATGTATGAAGTATAAATCCAGTACCATTAAAAGTTGTTAAAAATGAAATGGAGTGCATAAAGATTGATATCCTAGGCATTGTTGTGTTGTTGTTGTTATGTGCCATTGAATTGAATCCAACTCATAGAGATCGCTCTTTGGGTTTCCAAGGCAGTATCACTATGGAAGTAGATTGCCCAACCTTCCTTCTGAGGAGTGGTTGGTGGGTTTGAACTACCAGTCTTTTGGTTAGCAGTCAAATGCCTCAGGCACTGTGCCACTAGAGTTCCCTATCCTAGGCATTAGTGAGATGAAATGGACTGGTACTGTCCATTTTTGAATCAGATAATCAATTATCTACTATGCAGGGAATGACAAATTGAAGAGGAATGGTGTTGCATTCATCATCAAAAACAACACCTCAAGATCTATCTTGAAGTATAGTACTGTCAGTTATAGGACAATATCCATCTGCCTATAAGGAAGACCAGTTAATACCACTATTATTCAAGTTTACACACCAACTACTAAAGCCAAAGATGAAGAAATTGAAGATTTTTACCAACCCCTGCAGTCTGAATTGACCAAAGATGCAATCAAGATGTATTGGTAATTATTGGTGATCAGAATGCAAAAGTTGGAAACAAAGAAGAATCATTGGTAGTTGGAAAATATAGCCTTGGTGATAGAAATGGCACTGGAGAGTGCATGATAGAATTTTGCAAGATCAACGACTTATTCATTGCAAATATCTTTTTTCAACAACATAAACAGCAGTTATACATGTGGACCTCACCAGATGGAATACATAGAAATCAGATGGACTACATCTGTGGAAAGAGACAATGGAGAAGCTCAATATCATCAGTCAAAACAAGGCCAGGAGCTGACCAGAACATCAATTGTTCATATGCAAACTCAAACTGACGCTAAAGAAAATTGAAATAAGTCCATGAGAGCCAAAATATGATCTGATTATATCCCACTTGTACTTAAAGACCATCTGAAGAATAGATTTCATTCATTTAATAATAGTGATCAAAGACCAGATGAGTTGTGCAATGACATCAAGAACATCATACATGAAGAAAGCAAAAGGTCATTGAAAAGACAGGAAAGGAAGAAAAGATCAAAATGGATGTCAGAAGAGACTCTGAAACTTGCTCTTGAATGGAGAGTAGCTAAAGCAAATGGAAGAAATGATGAGATAAAAGAGCTGAACAGAAGATTTTAAAGGGCAGCTCGAGAAGACAAAGTATTATAATGAAATGTGCAAAAACCTAGAGTTAGAAAACCAAAAGAGAAGAACACACTAGGCATAGCATAGTCCACAAAGAGTGTTCTACACCTTACTTTGGTAAGTAGTGACTAGGTCTTAAGAGCCTGGGAGTACCCATCTGTGGTGGTTAAGTTTGTATGTCAATTTGGCTGGGCCTGGATGAGTGGCTGGGCAGCTGGTGGTAGTTATTCTCCCTGATGAGACTGGCAATCAACTCTATGGTGGGACCTACCACAAGCAGCTAAGTAGCTGCCTTAGGGATATAGTCTGCTTCCTGTATATAAGAAGCAGCTTAGGGGATGGTCTCTAGCTTATGACACACTTGAACCCTGCATGTAACTGTGTCATTGTTCAGCAGCCTGCCATGCTCTGCCAACCTTGGGACTTGCAAGAGACTTGAATTAATGGCCTGCCATGGTGTTTGGTAACATCGAGACTATGCCTTTTTACTTGTCAACCTTGGGTTTGTCAGTCTCAGCAGCCAGCAACTGTCTGAGTAAATAAAAGCCTCTAGCTCCAGTGGGCCAGGAAGCAGAGCTGAAGCTCAAGGTTGAGGGGCTTTCACCCAGTCCCTAGAGCCTGGCATTTTGAACTTGGATTTAAAGCCTCCAAACTATAAGAGAATAAACTCCTGTTTCTTCAAGCCACCCCATTTTGTGGTATATTCCTGTCAGAGTGGCACTAAATAACCAGAACACCATCTAAGATGCAAATGTTGGTCTCTTTCTGTCTGAAGAAAAAAGAGTGAAGAAAACCAAAGACACAGGAAAGAAATAGTCCAAAGGACTAATGGAGCACATGCACCCCAGCCTCCATGACCCTGAGACCAGAAGAACCAGATGGTGCTCACCACCACTGCTAACTGCTCTGAAAGGCATCACATAAATAGTCCAGGATACCAAACCAAAAATACAAACTTACCACCGTTGAGTCAACTTTGACTCTTGTAACCCCTCCTTGGGTTTCCTAGGTGGTATCACTATAGAAGTAGATTGCCCAACCTTCCTTCCAAGGAGTGGCTGGTGGGTTTGAACCACCAGCCTTCTGGTTAGCAGTCAAATGCCTTAGGCACTAAGCCACCAGAGCTCCTAGTCCCAGATAGAGTGGGGGAAATGTTGAACAAAACTCAAAATCATAAGAAAGACCAGGCTTTCTGGTCTGATGAAGACTGGTGGAACCCCCAAACCTACAGCCCTTAGACACCCTTCAAACTAGAAACTGAATGTAACTGCTGTGACTCAACTGTCAGCCAAATGATAGATAAGCCTATAAAATGAACAGTAATATCAGGAAAGCATACACTCATTAGAACAATCACGCATGTGAGATCAAGAGGACAGCATTTACCCAGGGAAAGAGCTAGGAAGGCGAGAGGAAAAGAGAAGGAAGAATGAAGGAAAAGGGTTTGTGCAGGGAGAAAGTGGAAAGAATGCTGTTACAGTGTGGGAATTGCAGTGAATGTCACTAAACAGAATGCGTATGGATTGTTGAGTGGAAAACTAATGTGCTCTGTAAATTTTCACCTAAATCACAATTAAAATGAATAAAAAGAGAGAGAGAGAGATCAAAGGTTGACAGGGGCTCAGGGAGGGCAGAGGAATGAATAAGTGGAGCACAGGGAGTTTTTTTGTTTTGTTTTGTTTTTGTTTTGTTTTTTTAAGGAGAGTAAGACTATTCTCCATGATACTGTAATAATTGACACATTACATTTTGCATTTGTCAAAACCTAGGATTGTACAACACAAAATGAGCCCTAATGTAAACTTTGGACTTTAATTAATGATAATATTTAAAAAGAGAGAGAGATTACAGCTTTGGAAAGCATACTATGTCCTATAGTGTCACTCTGAGTGAGAACTGACTCAGCTGCAATGGGTTTGTATAAATATAAAGCCATAGGTTTTTTATTGGCTAATTTTCAAAATAGCTTGCCAGGGCTTGCTCCCTAGTCTGTCTTAGCCTGAAAGCTTCTCTAAAACCTGTTCACCATTGGTGACTCTGCTGATATTTGAAATACCAGTGGGATAGCTTCCAGCATTATATCAACATGCAAGCCACCACAGTATGACAAATCAACAATTATGAAAATTGTGCAGGACCAGGCAATGTTTTGTTCTGTTATACATAAGGTCACCATGAGTCAGAGGTGACTCAGTAGCAACTAACAACAATATGGACCCAGATGGCAAAGGTTTGCAGAGTCCTAGGCTTAGAATCATAGAGCAGAGATTAAAAGAGTATGTTTGAAACTGAGAGACAATAGGATAATAATTGGTACATACAAATACATATGCATACTTCTTGTACCCTACCTTCCTAATATAGTTATATTTCAATTTTTCTTAAATCTATAGTTATTATTTATATTATAAATAATGTTGTTCACAGCTGAGTCATGCAATATATCACGATTACATTTCCTTTCTTATACACATAGTCGGTGACTTACAACATATCAGAGTAACAACTAACCACACTTATGACCATCTTTTCTTTTTTTTTTTGGTACTTCTTATCATTAGTAATATGTACTACATACAATGTTGCAGTGGGTAGTTTGCTGATGTTATCATTCTCAGAAGTTCACTTACAGATGTTCAATGTTATGATTTATAAAGATAATGATAATAAAAGGCAAAAATAATAAAGCCTTTAAAAAATAAGGTATTCACCTTACATTAAAACCAACTTATGACAGAATCTTTGAAAAGGAACCCCGTCATAAGTCAGGCACTACCTGTATAACTTCCTGTTTTTCCTGGAGTTAGTAATTGCCTTATCTTTCTATGTCTTGTTTCAATTTTATCTCCAAAATTCTCACATAGGACTCTAAAAGTCCTCTCAATATGGTCAGTCAGTTCAGCTCTATTCTTGACTATATTCTTCCTTTCAGTCTTCTGTCCTTTTTCCTTGCATTTTCATCTGCTTCACTCACTTACTCACTGCCATCGAGTCAGACGCTTTCTTTATTCATTTGGCTAAGTTTTCCCATATTCTCTAACAGCCTTTCGATATAATCCTCCATATATTAAAATGTATCAGATGATCTATCAGCTCTTTTATTTGCTTCTCTCTTGGAGCCCTCCTCCCTCTTTATCCAAGCAAGATTGTTTTCTCTCCATGTCCACTGCAGAGTTGTTGTTTTCACTCATCCTGAGAATTTCTTTTACCTCTCTCGTGTTGAATCCCATTTTCTGATTACACATCTTTATCTTCCTTGGTGTAATTAAATGTTTTTGAAGCTCACATCCTCCATGGTTTTCCTGAGCAAAGATGCAGGAGATAAACATTTTGCATATCTGAATTGGTCTACTCTTACATTTGGTGGATAGTTCATCTGGGTAAGGAAATCTAAATTGTTGTTGTTGTTGTTGTTATGTGCCGTCGAGTCGGCCCCAACTTATAGAGACCCCTCCTTGGGTTTCCGAGGCAGTATCACTATGGAAGTAGGATTGCCCAACCTTCCTTCCGAGGAGTGGGTGGTGGGTTTGAACTGCCAGCCGTCTGGTTAGCAGGCAAGTGACTTAGCCACTATGCTACCAGAGCTCCTAGGAAATCTAAATAGAAAACTATTTTTTCTCAGAATATTGAAGATATTGCTCCATTGTCTTCTAACTTCCCAAGTTGCTATTGAAAAGTCCTATACTATTCTTATTTCCATTTCTTTATAAGTGACCTATTTTTTCTTTTATATGCCCCTCTATGGACTTAATGTTCTTCCTTGTTTCCTGTTTTTCATTTCTCTGTGTGTGTATGTGTGTGTGTGGTGACCTGTAACTGTTTATGCACATGTTAAAGTGAGAAACCAAAAAACTGATTGACAGTTCAGTGTGCATGAATGGCATTTATTGATTGGCAAGCTTTGTCTCGCTATAGATTAGGCTGGGGTCCAGATATTTTGTGGATGAATCCTTTTTATCAATATTTTCTCTTAGGCTAGTCAATTTATCCAGATCAATATGATTCAATTTCTTATTTTAGGTATTTCTGATAATAGTGTATTGGGGTGGGGCGAGGCTCCCTGCTCCATATGTGGACTTTTACTTACTCCCACTCTTTCTGCCCTTTGCTATCCCTGAGTTCCCAACTCCAAAACCTCTTAATTTGCCCTCTGAAGAGAATACATTTGCTCTAATTTTTGTCAAAGTGGAGAGTCATCTGGCTGTGTGGAAGAAGGGAGGTGACAAGGAAGTCTAAGGGCCTCCTACACAGATTCTCATTCAACCCTCTTGTTTGCAGTTGCACTTTGAACTGTTTTCTAGCTCTACCATTGAATATATCACTTAAGGGGCTCAATTTCCTCCCCTGAACTCCGAGAGACTTTGAGACAAAAATGGTCTTTAGGACCCTCCCAACCCTGGCCTTCTGTATCTATGAACTGTCACAAGGCAGAGATCTCAGCCTAATGAGTATCACAGACAGGAAGATACAGGAGAGCAAGGAGGGAGAGGTGGCAGTGAGCTGGAGAGATAGAGAAACTTCAAATAAAGAGGCAGGACTTGAGGAGGAATAAAGCAGTTTGGAGAAAGGAGCAGATAGCCTCCTCAGGTAGCCTAACAAGAAGATATACACTGAGGCAAAAGTGTCACAGTATATTTGGGGCCAGGTAAGTAGACAGAATATTCTAGAAGATGATGAGGTTAAAGAGCAAACGGGCCCAACTACGGAGAAGTTTGAGTCTCTTCTCTGTATCAGTGGATCAGATGATTAAAATCACCCAGAGAGTTTTTAAAATTTCCAAGGACCCCACTCTAGAATATCCAGGGATGGAGCCCAGGAATCCATATTTTTTAAAACTTCTTATATGATTCCAATGAACAGGCAAATTTTGGAACCACTTCCTTAGGCAATGGACAATCCTGGATGGTTTATAAATCAGGAAACAAGATAAAAGTGATAATTCTAAAAAGATGAGTTCAGCAACCATATGCAAAAGTTTAAGGACAAGAGATGGATTCAAGAAAGGCAATTCCACTGCCCCAGGTAGAAGGTGATGAGGACCTACAAGAGGAAAGTGGCCAGGGAGAGAAAATGAAGGAACTATGCCAATCTGTCATTTTGGAAATACTTTCCTGGATTCAAGTTACCTCTTCTTCACTTTCTCATGAGGAAAGATTGTCCCAAAGTCACTCTCTTGGGAGGAGTGGAAGCAATAGTTTCAAAGTGAGGCATGTGCTTCCAAGAGAGTAGGATGATCTTCTACCTGAGAAGTGAGTTGGCAGTAGCTTTTCTAGATCATTGTCCAGTTTGTTCCCAGAATGTATCCGAACTGCTCTAGTGTTTGGCCTGTGCTAGAAAGAAAAGATGTTATCCTCTGTGGAAAGCAATGCCCATTCTCCAGAGGAAGGTGTCAGTGCCAAGAATCAAACTGTGTGTAAAGCCCCAAAGGAGAAGGTAGACTTATTTCTGTGGAGCCATTAACAACCAGCTGGTGACTCATCCTGAGAAGGAGAAACTGCAAGAGGTAGAGCAACAAAAAGGTAAACGCTAGTTCTGTCATTTTATGGCCTGGTCTTTGCTGAAATAAATCTCTTCCCTGACTAAACAAAAAACTTCCAAGATGTCCATATATGAGGACCAATAGCATGATGGCTGATGTAACCTCATGGGACCAAGGACAGGAAAATCTACCACAGAGCTCATTCTTGTCCTTCTTCACTTTCCTGCTCAACCTGGACCCATGAACAGCCATTCAGTGCTGCCTTTGCTAACATCCTTGGCCCCTGTTATAGATTGAATTGTGTTACCCAAAAAAATTTATGTGGCATCCTAACCCTTGTACTTGTAAATTGGACCATGTTTAGAAATGGGGTTTTCTTTTATTATATTAGTGAGATCATAGTGGATCCTAAACCTAATTACTTCTGAGTGGTGTCTTATAAAAAGAGCAGAATAAACTCAGCTACACACAGGGGGAAAATAGACACCATATGAATATGTATTTTCAAGCAGCCAAGAAACTTCAGGGTGACAGAAGCTAAAAGAGACAAGGATCTTCTCCCTAAAGTCCACAAGAGAGAGAGAAATTAGTCCTGCCGGTGCCTTGAACTCAGACTCCTAGCCTCCAAAACTGTAAGATAATAAGCTTGTGTTCCTTAAAGCCACCCACTTCATGACATTTTGATATGGCAGCTCTAGCAAACTAAGACAGCCCCTTTGGTCCACTTACCTGCCAGTGAGACAATCAAGAAAGTGTGGACCTTAAATATTTGGTAATGCTAAGTAATTATTGACAATGTGTATGTTTTTAAAACTTAGAGATATTTAGATATTTATAGATATTTTAGAGGTATTGAGATATTTATAGATGAAATGACATGATGTCTGCTTCAAATTATGGGGAAGAACATAGTAGGTAGGAGTATACATGAAACAAGACTGGCCATGTACTAATAATTGCTGAAGCTGACTGATGGGAGAATCAGGTTCAGTAAATTATTTTCTCTATGTTTTATGTTTTGAAATTTTCCATATCCAATTTTTTAGAAGGAATCATCTATTCAACATTCATGTAAAAGTCACTAAAATAAAATGTTGGGTTTTGTTTTGGTATTTCAAATATATAATACAAGGGAATTGCATGAGACATGGCAAACACCAGTGCAAAAATTGAAAGATCTCTTCATTCATCTGTCTTCTCCAGGTTGCAATTAACCCAGGCATCGGCTGCCCATTTTCTCCCTTCTCTGACTTGCTTCCAAACTCTGCCCCACCCAGGCGTTTCTGCCTTCTTTATCACCCTTTCACTCTTGTCCCTTCCTGCCCTCTTTCTGATTTCCTTGATCCTTCATGCAAATAGCTCCAAGCCCTTTCTAACATCAATCAATCCAGCCTTTCCAATCTCCTTCCAAAGCTGCAATTACGCCCATAACCTTTCTAAGCTCAACAAAAGCACAAGAGCCTGACAGAAAACACAGGAAAATATCTCAGCATATGTTAATACTGTATTCATGTTAAAAAGTATGTAGACAGTTAAATTTGGGATCATACTGTATAAATATAGTTTGTATCCTCTCTCACACTCGTTTTACTTATTTTCTAACATTATACTATAAGCATTTTGGCAAATCCTTAAATGTTCTTCAAAAACCTGGCTTTTACTGTCCATAGAATATTCCATCCTATACATGTGCCATAATATATTTATCTCATCTCCTGTTTTAGATCTAGTGACCCATTAGTTGCCAAACCAATTCAGTCCTCTCCTTACTTCACTTTCTGCAGTACTTGATGGCCATGCTTCTGCCTTGAAAAGCTCCTTCATTGGCTTTTTCTTTCTTTCTTTCTTTCTTTTTTTGTTTACTGTGATTTGGGTGAATATTCACAAAGCAAATTCATTTACTATACAGTCATTCATACACACTTCATGACATTGATTACAATCCCCATAATGTAACAGCTCTCTTCCCACTTCCTCCCTGTAGTTACCTTTTTCCTATGTCCTTTCCTATGCATTCCTGCCTTTTGAGCTATCTCCCTGTGCAAATACTGCTCTTCTGATCTCCTATGACTGAGTGCTCTAAGAAGTGTACCTATCTGGTGTAAATGTTCACCTTATATGCCTGTCTATTGCTTGGCTGGAAACCATGGGATTGAGTTCAATTCCAAACCTGAAGAGTGACTAGGGGCCATAGTCTCAGGGGTTTCACCAGTCTCTTTCAGACCAGTAAGCCTGGTCATTTTTATGATTTTGAGTTTCTTTCATTGGCTTTTGTGATATTCTCTTGATCTCTCTCCTCCCTGACTTTCTTTGGCCTTCTAGGACCTGTCTTCCTCTTGCTCCCTGAATAGATTTTCTCCCCAAGGTTCCATCTATGTTCTCTCTTTCTTTCCCTCTTTTTATTCTTTGTCCCTGGGTGGGCTTTTTGTATCTTTGCCTCACTGTGAAAGATTCTCAAATCTACACCTTCAGCCCTGACCTTTTTCCAATGTTCGAGACATGCCTGTCCCCTATCTATTGTATATGGTCCCCAAAATAAAGTCAAGTATAGTCCCACCAACACTACTGACCAACAAAATGAGTCATCTTTAACCAGCTCTGTCTGCCTTCTTACGCCTGACCTTAGTACTGCCTGCCATCTTCTCAGCTTGACACTTGGAATCAAGATCAACTCTTTGTTTCACCTTCCACTTCACCTAATCACCAAATTCTATAGAATCTACTTCTGAAATATTTCTCATAACAATTACTTACTTTCCATTATTACTGCTCCATTCAGACTTTTAATTTTCATCTCCCACTTCCATTCACCTCCTACTTGGCCTTCTCTTCTCTGTCTCTGTTCTCTCCAATCCATCTTACCTCCAGCTGCCATAACAATCTTTTTTTCTTTTTTTTTTAACTTTTTTTTTTTTTTATTAGGATTTGGGTGAAGATTTACAGAGTAAATTCACTTTTCATACAGCAGTTCACATATACTTTG
>NW_006921941.1:3389160-3392823 GCF_000298275.1 Orycteropus afer afer | reverse complement strand
TTTCCTTAACTTTTACAATAACGGACTAATACAATATTTGTCCTTTTGTGACTGACTTATTTCGCTCAGCATAATGTCCTCCAAGTTCATCCACCATAACAATGTTTTTAAAGCTTAACTTTAATTGGGTGACTTACCCATTCAATAACTCAGCGATTCCCCATTACTGACCAAATTAAATTCCAACATTTAAAGCCTATTTTAATATGGCCCCAAACAACTTTTCCAGTCTTATTTCTTACTTCTTCCTATATATCTTGGGGAGGAGAATAGTATGGCTCTAGAGTCAGACCCCAACCTAGTGGTGTTATGGCATTTGACAAATTATATAAGTTCTTTGGACCCCCACTTCTCCACCCATAAAATTGGAGCATTAGCAAAGCCTAACTCATAGAGTTGTGGGGATAAAATGGAATAAAGTACGTAATGGCTGGCATATAATACATTCTTACTTTTATTCCACATCACTGCAGTAAACTAAATTTCTTGGTTTCCCCACACAAGTTTTAGCATTTTCCACACCCCTGTTTTTGCTCATACTATTCCCTTTGTTTATAGGTTTTACCCTCATCACCTCTACCTCCTGAAATCCCTCCTACACTCTAAGTCTCCATTTCTCCCAGACTACTAGCCACAAGTGTGCTCTCCTCACTCCTCTGATCTTTGGGGCTTTTTGTTTCCAACACTCATGAGGTATTTACACTGCCTCCTGGTAAGCTGTGTGAAGGGTTCTCTCTCTATAAATAGAGTAAAACTATATCTTCCTGGAGTCCCTGGGTGGTGCAAATGGTTAATGGGCTAGCTGTTGACTGAAAATTTGGAGGTTTGAGTCCACCCAAAGTGTCTTGGAAGAAAGACTTTGTGATCAACTTCCAAATAATCAGGCATTGAAACCCTACAGAGCACTGTTCTCCAAATAATCAGGCATTGAAACCCTACAGAGCACTGTTCTACACTGACATAGGTGAGGTCACCATGGAGTCCATTCAACAGCAACTGGTGGTAATGTCTTCCTCATCTTTTTATCCCTACTTGGCCCAGCACAAAGCCTGGCACAGAGTTGAAACTCAGGACACTTTGATTGAAAGATTGAATGGATGACATTCCTGCTGCTCATCAATAAAGTTTCATCTTTATATTCGTCAAATATTTATTAAGTATCTTCCATATGCCTAGGATTAGTGAATATAGCCCTTAATGCTAACAGCCTATTTCAGAAGATTGTACTTTCAGAAAGAAAATCACCAACAAGTCAGGCAGTATTTAACAATGTGTTAAATCAACTATGGTAAAGCATTCAGCTGATAACCAAAAGGTCGGCAATTCAAACCCACCAGCCTTTCCATGGGAGAAAATTGATGCAGTTGCATCTGTAAATATTTACAGTCCTGGAAACCTTATGGGGCAGTTCTACTCGTCCTATAGGGTCACAATGAGTCAGAGTTGACTCAATGGCAGTGTGTTTGGAATCCAACTTCATAATATATAATATAGACAGCTTCTTGGGGAATTAAGCTAAGGAGGAGTCTGTAGGAGCTGAACGGGAAGAGAAGCATAGGCAGAAATCTTCACTGGAAAGTTGAGCTGGCTGAAAGACTGTAGAATTCAGGTAGGGAAAGTAGAGGGGGTAATAATTGTACAGCAGAGTAATTATACCTGCTGGGGGGTGGTGCATAAACTAATAGGAGTGTGCCATCTACAAAGTTAACGATTCTTTGTGCCAGAGTACTAGTCAATGACAATGAATGCCAACTACATTATTCATGTGTGATAATTATCATAATTATAAACACCAGATTAATACTTACCTGCCGGAAGACCATGTGAGTAATGTGTGTCTCCCAAACCTGTAGCTGAATAAAAGCAACTACATTTCCTAGAGAATCAACTTTAATTAAAGAAGTTTCTGGGGTTTACTTTTTTGTATTTTGAGCCTCCAACTTGCTATACAGATTAATAAAGTTACATCTCCACACTTCACTAAAGGGGGATTGTCAGAAAGTTGGACTTCCCTCTCAGCTATATAAGGCCTTAGGCATGAGTCAATTATGATGTATGAGATGAAACCTACTGCTCAAAAAGATCTTCCCTAAGATCCTGTTCCACATGTCTGAAATCACGCCATTAAATTCAGTGTTATCCAGTTGCCTTCTTATACATGTAAGTATTCCTGAGAAAAGCCATACAAAGTCTCTGATCTTTGGGGTTGGATGTGATTAGCATCAGTTTGAAGATGCAGAGACAGAATATAGGCACAGGAAAAGTGGGGGACAAAATAACCAGCACCTTGTCTGTTCTAAAGAAAAATACTACCTGTCCCAAACTGCAGGCCCAGGACCAAGAGTCCTCTGCTTTCTGCAGGGGCTGGCAGCAAGAGGGAAGTCAGCCTGATGGCTGAGGTAGGCAGTGCTCCCTGAGACGTGCAGGAAAGCATGCCTTGCCTTTCCCCAGGGGGGAGCACACATGACAGGGCAGCTGTCAGCCTTCCGATCCTCAGTGGCAGTGGAAACAGTTATGTAAAATCTTATGAAACATGCAGGGTGCTCTTCCTGGGCATCTCGCTCTGGCTGGGCCCTGGGGCTGGCTGTGTGGCCCTGAAGGGGCTGATAACTACGAAGGGAATGTCACTAAGGCCCCGCTCACTGCGGCCTCAAACAGGCTTCAGCACTGGGCAGGTAAAGGATGCTGTGGCCTGCCCTCTCCCAGGCGCCTGCCTGTGCTGCTGGTTTCCAGGGCCCAAGAGGCTTGCTCATAGGGAGTGTCACGTTGAGCTAGATTGAAGGGGTTTTAACGAATGTAGGTTTTATCCAAAGTCAGAGTTCAGGTGATCTTATTTCTGAATCTAACCCTATTCTCATCTTCCTTCTCCAAGTTACTCTCTTAGACTCAAGACACTGAATACCCTCATCAAACAGCAGTCAACATTCATACTGCCACCTGCAGACGAAAGGGGAAATTACACACTTGCAGTTGGATGACTTATGACCAGAAAAAGGATTTCAGGACAAGGTAGAGCATCTGCCAAGGACATCTGGACATCTGGACAAATTCCAGACCGCTTGAATCAGTGAAGTTCGGATATATTAATTCCAAAGAGCACAATAACTTTAAATGACTTGATGTAGCCTCCACATCCACTGGAAACTTCAATTTGTTTGGTTTTCCATTGTGCAGATTTGGAAGAGAATTGATGATATCTATTTACATAAATGTTGAAGTGTAATCCATACTACAGACTGTAGTCTTTAATTTTCATCAGTAAATTCTTCAAGTCATCCTCACTTTCAGCAAGCAAGGTCATGTCATCTGTGTATCACAAGTTGTTAATGAGTCTTCCTCCAATCCTGATGTTGCATTCTTCTTCATATAGTCCAGCTTCTCAGATTATTTGCTCAGCAAACAGACTGAATGTTGTTGTTGTTGTTGTTAAGTGCCGTCGAGTCATTTCCGACTCATAGCAACCCCATGCACAGCAGAACGAAACACTGCCCAATCCCATCCAGCCCCACAATCCCTGCTATACTTGAGCCCATCATCTCAGCCACTGTGTCAATCCATCTTGTTGAAGGCCTCCCCCTCTTTCGTCAACCCTGCACCCTACCAAGCATGACATCCTTCTCCAGGGAATGGTCCCTTCTTACAACATGACCAAAATAGGTGAGA
>NW_006921941.1:3362485-3369451 GCF_000298275.1 Orycteropus afer afer | reverse complement strand
AACTATTGTCATGGAGTTGATTCCAACTCATGGTAGTCCCATGTTGTGGTGGTTATGTTTGTGTACCAACTTGGCTAGGCCTGGCTGAGTGGCTGGGCAGCTGGATGTAGTATTCCCCGTGATGAGACTAGTAATCAACTCCATGATGGAATCTACCGTGAGCAGTTGAGTAGCTGCCTTTTTATCATGTGGTCTGTTTCCTGTATATAAGCAGAAGCTTTGAGAATGGTCTCTAGCCTTTGGCACACTTGGACCCTGCATGTAGCTGTGTTGTTGCTCAGCAGCCTGCTATGCTCTGCCGACCTTGGGACTTTCAGTGGACTTAAGTTAATGGCCTGCCGTGTGGATTGGTAATATCGGAACTGTGCCTTTTTACTTGTCAACCTTGGGGCTTCTCAGCCTCAGCAGCCAACAGCTGTCTGAGTGAAGAAATGCCTCTATCTCCAGTGGCCTGGGAGCAGGAGGCAGAGCTAGACCCCAAGGTTGAGGGGCTTTCACCCAGCCCCTAGAACCTGGCACCTTGAACTTGGACTTAAAGCCTCCAAATTGTAAGAATAAACTCCTGTTTGTTAAGGCCATCATATTTGTGGTATATTCCTGTCAGAGCAGTACTAGGTAACCAGAACACATGTGTATCAAAGTAGAACTGTGTGCCATAGGATTTTCAGTGGCTGTTAAAAATAAATAAATGAATGGCACCAACTATAAAAATGACATGATGACAGTGTCAGATCTCCTCATTTAACTTCACAGGAAGAAGGAAAGAGAATCATTATCAGCATCAATAGTCCAAGGCTGATTGCTATGAAGTGGAGGTCAGACTCACCTCCTTCCAAACTTTTTACCAATTCCTATACTACCCTTCCCTCCTACAGCACTCTCTAGTCCTCTTCTGGGTTCAATAATTCATAGTAATGGCCATATAGAACTCAGAATTATGGGGCTTATTAGGGAAGTACAAAAAAAAAAAAAAACCCACTGCCATCTAATCGATTCTGACTCATAATGACCCCATAGGGTTTCCAAAACTGTAAATCTTCATGGAAGCAAACTTCCTTGTCTTTCTTCCATGGACTGTCTGGTGGGTTTGAACCACTGTCCTTTTGGTTAGCAACCCAATGCTTTCACCACAGCACCATCAGAGATCTTTATTAGGGAAGTATTAGGTTATAGTTCAGGATCAGGAATAACTCAGGATACAGTTCTTTTGTCAGATAGCTTCTTGGCTGTGTCCACAGGCAGGCCTGTCTCTGGCCCTCAGCTCCTCAGGCCTTTTGGGCCTCTTGGGCCAGCCCAGCCTCTGGTCTGCCCCAGCAAGTGTTACAAAGCTCTTTAGCTCCATGGATAAGTGCCCGGAGGCACCCACTCTGCCAGTAAACCTTGACCTAAGGGTGCTCAGCATTCCAGCTCCATGGGTTAGCAAACCTAGCTCTGTCAACAAATGCCCAGAGGCATCCCACTCTCTCAGCAAGCCTCCTGCCCAAAGGCACTCAGCTGTCTCACTCCATGGACCAGGAATTCCACCGTAACATCTCCTGCCAGTCTCCTGGTTCTGCTGCTACCAGTTCTCTGCCATCCTTACTGCCATTTTTCATCATCTTGAGCTGTCACCAATATTACAGCTTTTTGTCTCCTGGGTCTAAGATGTTCTCAGTGCAAGGACCTCATGTCCAAAGGATGCACTCCATTCCTGACTCTTCTTTCTTGATAATAGTAAGAACCCGTCTTTCTGCTTTGGGTTGTCTCATTTCAAGCCTAGCAAGATGGCCAAACCGACCAATCCCCTAATTAGGGTTCCATATACCTTATTTGCATGGCCCCACCCCCACAAGAATGCCATGCATTATTAGCAAGCTGTCCAATCCTTTTGATGGACCACAAGCACCTTATTTGCATAGCCCCACCCAGTCATTTTGGTGGGACTTACAAGACCGTGGTGAGAAAGGCCAATAAAAGCATTCATCACTCAGCAGTGGCTGATTTTTTTGGAAGTAGGTCACCAGACCTTTCTTCCAAAGCACCTCTTGGAAGACTCCAACCTTCAATCTTTCTGTTAGCAGCCGAGCACGTTAACCATCTGCACCACCCAGAGACTCTTATGTTACTAAAAGGGAATGATAATATAGACTTCACAGGATTGTTGTCAATCTAAATGAGATAATACATATGAGTGCCTGGAGTATAGCATACTGAGAAAGAGAATGTACTTTGAGCTCAAAATGCCTAGATATGTGTGCAGGCTTTGACACTTACTAGCATGGGGATCTAGGGCAAGTTATTTCATTTCTCTATGCCTTCAGTTTCTCATCTATAAAATAGAAATGAAAAGAATATCTTTTCATATGGTTATGTTGAGAATTAAATGAGCTAGAACTGTGTCTGTGATATAGGACATACTCTACAAATCCTACTCTTTTAAATCTCAACTATTCCCACATTCTTAGAACCCCACAGTCCCAGTATTTCAAGGTAATGAAATTACTTATTTTAATCTAATGAATGACTTTGAATGTCAGTACTTTCAAAGTTCTTTCAATTTCTTTTCTGCAAAAAAAAAAAAAACACTGGAAAGAAACCTTTTTAATTTTTGACTGAAAGAGGCAGGAAATAAATGACATTCCTTGGGACACTTAATACCATCCCAATCTATAGAGACAAGAGTTTAGGGATAGATTTGGTTACTTTTGACCAAATATTACATTCAATATCTTCCTTTTGTGATATTAATAAGAGTAATAGCTAATATTTATCAAATGCCAACCAGGACTTGAACTCAGGTCTGTCTGACACTGAGAGCAGAGTCTCAACCTCTGCCTTGTCTTGGCTCTGAGTACAAGGACTGCTGTTGCTGCTTCTGAGTGAAGTCAGGGCCAGTGGCTATGTGGAGCAATGGGCAGCGGGAGGGTGCACGCTTCCTACTCAAACCATCTTGATTCTTTCTTTGATTTATTTTCTGCTTCAAGCTGCCTAGGTTTGTATCCAAGTCATTGTCCTTAGCTCATTCCTTGGCTGTGCTTGGCATTCCTGCCCTGATTCGGGCCCCAAAGTGCTCTCTCCTCTAGTTCCTGGCACCAGGACCAAGGGAAATATCCAGTGTCAGAGATCAGCAGAGCCCTTCATGTGATTCCCCAACAGACAGACACATGCCTTCCTAGTGAACTGCACCCACCCCTCCAATGAGTGGTTTCTATGGAGGTCAGCCAGGCTGAGGCCTTGTCCCTCCTCTCAGAAGTCAGAGATGCCCAGGTTGCAGGGAGTAGCTTCTCCTTGCATACTCCTGGCCCAAAGGCCAAATGTTTCCACATGGTTCATGTAGTCTTGAAGCATCTTAGTTCCTCTCCTATGTCCCACTTTTCCCCTACCCATCAAACCCTCCAGAGCCTATTCATTTTATAACTGACAGTACAGCCAATTTGCAGTAATTTCAGCAACAGCTATACATGCAGCCCCAGTTCATTCATGATTTCATTTGCAATGATTGGTTTTTGTTTTTACTTTTTAAGGGTTATTTAGAATTTGAAACTAATTTTCCTATTATATTTGGTTCTAAATAACCATTGTTGTTGTTGTTGTTATGTGCCGTTGAGTTGGACCCAACTCATAGCAACCCCTCCTTGGGTTTCCGAGGCAGTATCACTGTGGAAGTAGATTGCCCCATCTTCCTTCCAAGGAGTGGCAGATGGGTTTGAACCATCAGCCTTCTGGTTAGTAGTCAAGTGCCTTAGGCACTACGCTACCAGAGCTCCTAAATAATCTTTAGGTACCATAATAGACCCTAGAAGTGACCTATCATAACACAGGTTGAACTTCTATCATGAAAGATAGTGGAAAACTGAATATGTCCAGAAAAGGAAAGTAACCACAACTGGAGAAGGGGGGAGAGTAGGTAGGAATTCTAAAGGGGGCTCTGAATAACTTCAGAGGCCATAAAGCAAGAGCTGATCAACTCCCAGAATCACAGAAACCACCAGTAATTTTGTTAAAATCGAGATCCTGTGACCTCTCTTCCAGATTCTGATTCCTCAGATCTGAAGTGGGACCCAGATGCAAAAGCCTACAGATAACCTTTGGAGAAAAGCTGTTTGAGGGATGTCTTTATTTCCTAGTGTTGCTGTAACAGAAACAGCACAAATGGGTGGCTTTGAAGAATAGAAATTTATTTTCTCATAGTTCAGGAGGCTACAAATCCAAACTCAGGGCACTGGCTATGGGGTAAGACTCTTTCTTTCTGCCAGCTCTGGGAGGAGATCCTTGTCTCAACTTCACTAGCCCTGGCATTCCTCAGTTCTTTGGTGATCTTTATAGCATCAATCTTTCCCTCATTTGTTCTTGCTTGTCTCTGTATCTAGAGAGTAGACATATATTAACTTGGGTGAAGGGAAAGACAATATACAGTAAGGGAGAGGTCAGCAAAAAAAATGATCAAAGGAAAGGAAAACACTGGAAGGAGCACAAGAGTTAAAGACAACAGAAGTAAATACTATTACACACACAATCCTTCAATAACAGTAATAACAATAACCTATGAGTGGATACATAGTTAGACATGCAAGCTGAGCAGGTATGGGAAGGAGAATGGGACTATATTCATGACTATATACAGTTTGTTTCTTTCTCTTTTCTTTTCTTTTAATTGTGATTTGGGTGAAAATTTACAGAGCAAATTCATTTTCCATACAGCAGTTCACATACACTTTGTCTCATGACTTTGGCTACAATTTACCACAATGCAACAGCTCCCCTCTCACTTCCTCCTGATAGTTACCTCTTCCCTGTGTCCATCCCTCCATGCACTCCTGCACTCTGAGGTGTCTCCTTGTGCATAAACAGCCCTTTTTTTCTCCCATGATTGATCTATCCAAGGAGTGTATCTACCTCAGGTAAATGTTCAACTCATATGCCTGTCTTTTGCTTGGCTGGAAGCCACAGGTATGGGTTCAATTCCAGACCCGAAGGGCAGGTAGAGGCCATAGTCTCAGGGGTTCCATCAGGATCAATCAGACCAGCAAATCTGGTCCCCTTTATTTTTTTTCCCCCCAAATGATTTTGAGTTTTGTTCCACATTGTTCTCCCTCTCTATCCACTATCTCCTACATAGATCCTCCTCCAAGTGGTTGACAGTGGTAGCCAGGCACCATCTAGTTCTGGTCTCATAGTTGTATAAGCTGAGGATCGCATGGTGTAACAGTCACTAGGACTAATTTATCCATTGATCTTTGGTTTTCTTCATTCTTCATTTGGATGGAGAGAGACCCATCCTTGCATCTAGATGGCTGCTTGCAAGCTTTCAAGATCCCAGTCATTACTCGCCAAAGTAGGAGGTGGAACAATATTTTGTGTAGTATGTTATGCCAATGGAGCTTGATGTCCCCTGCGACTATGGTCCAGAGCCCACAGGTTCAACTACTTGGTCCCTCTGGGTAGCTGGCTGAGACCAACAAGTGACCACAACCTTGTCCCTTGAGAGCTCTGCTATACATCTTACAGATCATACAAATACACTTTTAGAACCATTGTCTGCCAACCCTATACATGGTCTTAGGTACACTCCCCGCTTCATATAGACATACCTAATAGTTCAGCCTGTCCACCCATCTATCCACCCATTTACTCATGTTTGCCTTCACTGACAATGAAGTACTGTATGTGCAAAAGTTTCATCTTTGTTGTCTGTACCTCCCATGTACCTCTCTATGTCTTTCACTTCCTCAATGCCACCATATTGCTCACTCACATTTGGTACATTGCCCTTCTCTTCACCCAAATCAATACTTATCTCTTCCTATATAACAGTGTTCCCTTCCCTCCCCTCCCACTCCTGGTAACCAATAAGGAAAATTTCCTTCCATATATAAACCATTCTTGACTATTATAATAATGGACTAATACAATACAGTATTTGTCCTTCTGTGACTGACATTTCACCCAGCATAATATCCTCCAAGTTCATCCATGTTATGTGGTCTTTTGCAGATTCTACATTATTTTTTAGGGTTGCATAGTATTCCATTGTGTGCATGTACCAAAGTTTGGTTATCCATTCCTCAGTTGATGGACATCTATATTGTTTCCACCTTTTGGCTATTGTAAATAGTGCTGCGATGAACGTGGGTGTGCATTTATCTGTTCTTGTCATGGCTCTCACTTCTTTAGGAAGTGTTCCTAGTAATGGAACACTTTTTTCTGTGTTCCTAGTAATGGAATGACTGGGTCAAATAGTATTTCTAATTCCAACTTTCGAAGGAATCACCATACTGCTTTCCACAGTGGTTGTACCATTTTACAATCCCACCAGCAGTATATGAGAGTCCCAATTTCTCTGCATCCTTGCCAGCATTTGTTATTTTCTGTCTTGTTGAACTTTGTTGCTAGTGCTGGAAGAAGATGGTATCTCATTGTTGTTTTGATTTGCATCTCTCTCATAGCTAATGATCGTGAGCATTTCTTCATATGTTTGTTGACCGCCTGAATAACCTTCTTGGTGTCTATTCATGTCTTCTGCCCATTTTTTAATTGAATTGTCTTTTTGTTATTGAGGTGTTGGAGTTTTCTATAAATTCTAGAGATAAATCCCTTGTCAGATATGTCATTGCCAAATATTTTTTCCCGATCTGTAGGTTCTCTTTTGACTCTTTTGGAGAAGTCTTTGGAAGCACATAGAAATTTAATTTTTAGAAGGTCCCATCCTAGTTTCTCTTCTGCTGTTTGTGCATTTTGGGTTAAGCTTGATAGTCTATTTATGCCGTATATTAAGGCCTCTAAATTTAAGTCTTTGATCCACCTGGAGTTCGTTTTTGTGTATGGTGTAAGGTACAGATCTTGTTTCACTTTTCTGCAAATGGATATCCAGTTTTTCCAGCACAATTTATTAAACAAATATTCTCTTCCCCATTTAATGGATTTTGGAACTTTGTCAAAGATCAGCTGACCATAGGTTGATAGATCTATTTCTGGGTTCTATATTCT
>NW_006921941.1:3360161-3360935 GCF_000298275.1 Orycteropus afer afer | reverse complement strand
TTTTTGATGTGTGCATTTATTGCTATAAATCAGCCTCTGATCACTGCTTTTGCTGTGTCCCAAAGATTTTGGTATGTTGTGTTTTCATTTTCATTAAATTCAAGGAATTTTTGAATTTCTATTTTTATTTCTTCTCCTACCCAGTCTTTCTCAAGGAGGGTGTTGTTTGGTTTCCATGTGCTTACTGTTTTTCTGTTGATCTTCCTATTGCTGATTTCTAATTTGATAGCATTATGATCTTAGAAGATGTTTTGCAGTATTTCAATGTTTTTAAATTTATGAAGGCTTGCTTTATGGCCTAACATGTGGTCTATCATGGAAAATGTTCCATATGCACTGGAAAAGAATGAATATTGTGCTGTTGTTGGGTGATGTGCTCTGTGGATGTCTATAAGGTCAAGTTGGTGGATTGTATTGTTTAGTTCTTCTGCATCTTTGTTGAGTTTCTTTCCAGTTTTTCTATCTTTCATTGAAAGTGGTGCATTAAGGTCTCCCACTCTGACTGTGGAGTCATCTATTTGGCTTTTCAACTCTTTTAAAGTCTGATTTATGTATTTTGAGGCTCTTTCATTGGGTCCATAGATAGTTATTATGGTTATATCTTCTTGTTCAGTTGTTCCTTTAATCATTGTATAATGTCCTTCTTTTTCTCGTATGGTGGTTTTTGTCTTAAAGTCATTTTGATCAAAAATTAATATTGCCACTCCTGCTCTTTTACTGTTGCCATTTGCTTGATATATCTTTTTCCAACCTTTGATTTTTAGTCTATTTTTG
>NW_006921941.1:3350746-3357801 GCF_000298275.1 Orycteropus afer afer | reverse complement strand
AAAAAAAAAAAAAAAGCTGAAAACTAGAACATGGGAGGGGAAGAATAAAGAATAATAGTAAAAAGGACAAAAGTAATAATAATAGTAGTAGTTTTAACAGGCAAAAACAAACAAACTAAAAAACAGGGGAAGAAAAAAAAAACAGGGCAAGGCAGGTAGGGCACCCAGGCTCTGGCCATGCACACAGACTGGGATGGAGTTCCTGCCAGCCCAGAAGGTGTGTAGGAGTGAGGGATGGCCACACCTCCGTTCACCAAGAATGTGTGGGGTATAAGAGTAGCAAGGGGAATTCACATCTTTCCAGTCATCCACGTCTGGAATGTCCTTGAAGTTCCCGGCAAGTGGATTCTGTTCTTAAGTCCCTGGAATCAGGGAGAATGCTGTCACTTTAAATATCCAAAATGGTCAAACCACTTGTAAACATTCAAAATGGCTGCACCCTCTGGACAGGTAAAAAACCACAGCTCAGCCCGCCTTCCTTTCCACTGCTTCAACTTTTATTCACCATCTACCAGAGCAGTCCTCTGTGCAGTCCCTGGCTAGCAGTGCTGATTTTTAAGTTAATTCTTAGGTCTTACCACCACTCGGCAATATCCAAGCTGTCTGTGCCATCAGGATCACTGCCAGACTGCAGCTCTGTATGTCTCCTTTTTTGGTGTTTTCATGCAAATTCTTCTGCTAGTTGGAGTTTAGTCCACTTCAATATCCTTCCCTTCAAGGCTCAGGGGTCCTTCTGTATCTGTGTTAATTAGTTCCCCTTTTCTTTGTTGAAGAGGGTCTGTGCAGTCTTTCTGCCTATTCCACCATCTTACTAGAACTTCCAATATATATAGTTTTGACATGATATTTCTACCTATAGATTTACATATGTTGCAATTATATCCATGAATATAGTACAGCATACAGGGGGCAAAGATATAAAAACTTCTTAGCTGTAAAAACCTTTTGGGAATGAGTTACTGGGCCCAGGGGGTTAGGACCATGGTCTTAGGAGACATCAAGGTCAACTGGCACAACATAGTCCACATATAAAATGTTCTACATTCTACTTTGGTGAGTAGCAACTTAAAACCTTGTGAGTGGTCATCTGAGGTGCAACTATTGGTCTCTCCACATCTGGAGCAAAGAAGAGCAAAAAAAAATGAAAAGCACATAGAAACAATTAGTCCAAAGAACTAATGGACCACACAAACCTCAGCCTCCATGACCCTGAGACCAGAAAACTAGAGGGTGCCTAGCTACCACTACCAATTGCTTTAAAAAGGACCACATTAGAAGGTCCTGGATAGTGTGGGAGGAGAATGTGGAACAAAACTCAAATCATTAAAAAAAAAAAAAAGGGCAGGCTTACTTGTTGGATAGAGACTAGTGGAATTCTCGAGACTACGGCCCTTTGTCACCCTTCAGAACTGGAACTGAACTAACCCTGCTGGCTCAATTTTCAGCCAAACAACAGACAGTTCTACAAGGTGAAAAATAACACTAGGGAGGTACACACTTCTTAGAACAATCAACCATTTGAGATCATAAGGGCAGCATTTGCCCAAGGACAAAATTCACAAGGCAGGAAGGGTTAGGAAAGAAGGAAGAATGGAAACAAGAAACATGGAAGTAGAATGAGTGATGTTACATTGAGGGTATTTCAATCAATGACATGAAACAAAATGCATGTGATTGTTGAATGGTAAACTGATTTGCTCTGTAAGCTTTCACCCAAATCACAATTTAAAAGTTTTTTTAAAAAGGAGAAAAGTAGAATTCTGAGCTGACAGTTGTTTTCCTTGAACACTTAAGAAATATCGTGCCACTTCCTGTTGATCTCTGTTGTTTCTCATGAGAGATTGCCATCATTCAAAGTATTTTTCTCATATAGATAAGTTGTCATATCTCTCTTGCTACTTTCAAGGTATTTTTTTGTTTGTTTGTTTCTTTGCTTTCATTTTCTGGAGTTTGATTATGATGTGCCTCGTATTTCTTTAGAGGAGCCATATGGTGCAGTGTTTAAAGCACTCATCTACTAACCAAAATGTCAGCAGTTTGAACCCACCAGCCACTCCATGGAAGAAAGATGTGGCAGCCTGCTTCCTTAAAGATTTACAGCTTTGGAAACACTATGGGACAATTCTACTTTGTACTATGGTGTTGCTATGAGTCAGAATTGATTCAATGCCAGTGGGTTTATTTGTTTGTTTGGGGTTTGGGATTTCTTTGGGTTTTTCCTGTTTGCAGTTCACTTAGCTTCCTGAATCTCTAGATTTATCTATTGCCAAATTTGGAACATTGTTCAGTCATTATTTCTTCAAATTGGTGTTATTATATTTTCAATTCCAAAATTTCTATGCAATTCTTTAAGTCTCTGTTTCTTTGCCAAGATATTCTAGTTTTTTATTTGTTTTAAGTATGTTGTAATTAAGGAGTTCTGGTGGCATAGTGCCTAAGGCATTTGACTGCTAACCAGAAGGTTGGCAGTTCAAACCCACCAACCACCCCACCATAAAGATTTACCACCTCAGAAACCTAATAGGGGTTGCTATGAGTCGGAAACAACTCAACAACAGTGAGTTTGGTTTCATTTTTGTTGTGGTGATGGTGGTGGCAGTTGTTTTTAATGTATGTAATTACTCTTTGAAGAATTTTTATAATAGCTGCTTTAGAAATTGTGTCAGATAATTCCAGCACCTATGACATCTCAATGCTAGCTCTGTTGATTGTCTTTTCTCATTCAAGTTGAGATTTTCCTGGTTACTGGCATGATGAATGATGTTCTATTTTACTGTGCATATTTTAGGTATTATCTTATGAGACTCTGGCTCTTGTTTAAATTGTCTATTTTAGACTGTGCCAGTAGGGAAAGTGTCATTACTGTCAAGTGGAGATGCAAGTCCTCAGTTGGGGAGGGGTGTCTCATTACTTCTGAGTGAGGATGACAGTTTCAGCTCCCCACATGGCCTTCACTCACACCACGAGTTGGGGTGCTTCCTACTTTACTTCTTCTGACACTACCCTGGCAGGGGGGAGAAGGATGCTGCAAAAAAATAGCATGGGGGAGGAATTATCTGGCCTCCTCTAACTTCACAAGGGGAAGAGAGAATCACCATCAGCATCATCAGCCCAAGGCTTATTCCTGTGAGGCACAGGCCACCACTTTCCAAACTTTTTATCAATTCTGACACCAACCATCCCTCCCACAGCACTCTTTACTTCTCTGCTAGGTTCAATAACTCATTGCAAAGGCCACACAGTACTCCAGATAATACTCACGATTATGGGGTTTATTGGGGTAGTAACACTTGACAATCCAAAATCAGAAAACAACTCAGGATACAATTCTTCAATCAGTACAGCTTCTTCCCAGCTGTGCTGCAGGCACACTTCTCTCTGGCTTCAGCTTCTCCCCTGCTTGGGCCAATGTTACAAAGCTTTTTTAGCTTTACCAATAGTCACCCAAAGAGGCACTCCACTCTGCCAGCAAGGCTGCCTGAAGGCACTCAGTTTTCTTGCCCATTGGTGTGGAAGGCCACCCACCATTCTGTCTCATGCAAGTCTCGGTTCTGCTGCCTCTGCTGCCACTCTCTGCTGTCTCTCTGCCAAAGATGTCCATCACTAGGACGTCTGGTCAAGGACATGCTTCACTCTTGGTTCTTCTTCTGTCATCATGGCAGTGATTTCTCCCCTTTCTGCCTCTGAGATGGCACATTTTAAGCCTAACAGAATGGCAAAACTGACTGATCCCCATGGTTAAGGTTTTACTCATCTTACTTCCATGGTCCCATCACCACAAGGATGCCATGTACCTTATTTACATTGTTAACAAGCTATCCAATCCCCTTGGTGGACCACAAGCACCTCACATTTGCATAGTTTCACTCAGTCATCTGGTGGGAGTCACAAAGATCATGGCTAGAAGAGCCATACTAAGTAATTCACTGGACTACAGATCCAAATACCACAACTAGATGGCTTTAACAAACAGAAATTTATTTTCTCTCCGTTTAAGAGGTTAGAAGTTCCAATTCAGGGTGCTGGCTCCAGGAGAAGATTTTCTAAGGTGGCATAGTGCCTAAGACATGTGACTGCTAACCAGAAGCCTGGCAGTTCAAACCCACCAGCCACTTCTCAGAAGGAAGGTTGGTCAATCTACTTCTGTAGTGATACTGCCTCAGAAACCCAAGGAGGAGTCGCTATGAGTTGGATCTGACTCGATGGCAGTGGGTTTGGTTTGGTTTGGTTTGGTTTGGTTTGGATAGCTCTGGAGGAGAGTCTTTGTCTCTTTTGGGTTTCTACTTCTGGGTAACCTTCATGTGATTTAACATCTCTCCACTCTCATCTCTGCTTCTTTTGCTTGCTTGTTTAATCTCTGTTATATCTCAAGAGATAGACTCAAAACACACCCTACACTAATCCTGACTCGTTAACATAGCAAAAACAACCCATTCCCAAATGATATTATAACCACAGGCATAGAGATTAAGATTTACAACACATTTTGGGGAAAAACAATTCAATTCATAACAGTCTATAATCACATTTTGCCAGTATCCTTTACAGCATTTTTTTTCCCAATCCAGAATCCAATCCAGGATTATGAATTTTATTTGTCAAAGACCTATTTTAAAATATAATTCAAATGAATCCCTAGTTGGTCAAATGCAAGGTAGTAGAGGGGCTGAGATGGCAGTCTTGTCCTGCTTGGCCTGACCTACAATTTGCCTCATAGGCCTCCCCTCACCCCTAGTTTGCCTCACTTTCTCCCCAGTTTCTATCTCTGCCTCTCTGCCCCTCTGCATCTCTACTGTTCTCAGTTTTCTGAAGATTCCAGGGAGGTAGACCAGAGGGAGTGGTAGACTCCACTCCATAGGCCATGTCTGGTCACTGTGTTTGAGGCCCTCTACCTACTCCCTGCAAATAAGAAGTTTCCCCTCCTCACCTGATGCTTGGATGAGTGTGAAGTGGAAATGCTCCCAAGTATTCAAGGGGCACAAAGGATAGTCAAAAGGAAATGAAAAGATTTCAAACAAACAGACAAACTCAGAAATGAAAATCAATCAGGCAAAAGTTATCCTGCCAGAAAATAAATGAGGTACAAAGAGATCAACCATGAAATATAAGTCAGCAAACCTCATCCAGGCAATCCTAGACCAGTACTGATTATGCCAGAAACCTTCCCAGTTCTACTCTAGATTCCTCATCTGTTCTCACCTCTCCTCCCTACCATCAGACCCACATGTTTTGGTCTCCTGGAAAAGCCTTAGCTCCAATTACTGATGACTGAAATCTGACTTTTAATCTACATCAGATCTCTCTCTCTCTCTGATTATTGCAGCCAGAAGGACTCCCCTTGCTGTATCTCCACAGCCTTCTATATGTGCCTTTCCTTTGTCACTAGTCAGATTTTACCTGAGCCTAAAGTCTTTGGTAGTCTTTAGTGTAGATTACAGCTCAACATACAGAAAACAAAAATCTTCATAACTGGACCAATAAGCAACATCACAATAAATGGAGAAAAGACTGAAGTTGGAACCATAGTCAGCACCCATGGAAGCAGCAGTCAGGAAATCAGACGTCATCTTACACTGGATAAATCTGCTGCAAAAGACCTTTTTAAAATGTTAAGAAGCAAAGATATCACTTTGAAAACTAAGATGGATCTGACCCAAGCCATGGTATTTTCAATTGCCTCATATTCATGTGAAAACTGGACAATGAATAAGGAAGACTGAAGAAAAATTGATGCCTTTGAATTGTGGTGTTGGCCAAGAATGCTGAAAAATATCATGGACTTCCAGAACAAACAAATCTGTCCTGGAAGAAGTGCAGCTGGAATGCACCATGGAAGTGAGAATGGCCAGACTTCATCTCACCTACTTTGGTCATGTTGTCAGAAGGGACCATTCCCTGGAGAAGGATATCATGCTTGGTAAAGAAGAGAGTCAGCAAAAAAGGGGAAGACCTTCAAAGAGATGGACAGATACAGTGGCTTCAGCAATGGACTCAAGCATAGTAAGAATTATGAGGATGGTGCAAAACCAGGCAGTGTTTCATTCTGTTGTACTTAGGGTCACTATGAGTTGGAGCTGACTCAACAGCATCTAACAACAATAAGGTCTTTGGGTATGTGTATTCTGATTCCCTCCCAAACTGCAGTGTCATGAAAATATGAAAAACCTGTGTAGATAATAATGATGGATATAGGACCTTGGGTCTATTGTATGACTTTAAAACTTCACTTGTGAGTTCTGGTAAGATGGCGGACTAGGCAGAAAGACTGCACAGACCCTCTTCAACAAAGAAAAGGGAAACCAATTAACACAGACAAAGAAGATAATCCTGGACCCCTGAGCCTTGAAGGGAAGGATATAGAAGTGGACTAAATCCCAACTAGCAGAATTTGCATGAAAATACCAAAAAAGGAGACAGATGGAGCTGCAATCTGGCAGTGATCCTGAGCGATCCTGGGGGCATGGCACAGATAGCTTTGAGACTGCCTAGTGGTGGTAGGACCTAAGAATTAACCTAAAAATCAACTCTGCTAGCCAGACACTGCACAGAGGACTGCTCTGGTGGCTGGGGAATAAACAGAGAAGGTGGAGAGAAAAGCAGCTGAGCTGTGGACTTTTGCCTGTCTGGAGGACACTGCCATTTTGAATGTTCACAAGTAGCTTGACCATTTTGGATATTTAAAGAGACAGCACTCTTGCAGATTCCAGGGTCTTAAGAACAGGTTCTTCTTGCCAGCAACCCTAAGGACTCCCCGGACCTCCAAGACTGAAAAGCAAAAGTCCCCATAAGACACAATTACACCCACACCTCCTACAACTTCACTTACTGAGCGAGAGCCACTTCTTTCTTCTCCACCAATGGGCCAACGATAAAAAACTATCAAGAAGAGCCTGAATCACCATTGGCTGCTCTTCACAAACAGTTAACAGAGATCTAAATACAATAATGCCACGATGCCTCAGAGACAACAGACCATCACAGTCCACGTAAAGAAGCAGGATAAAGTGGTAGAAACAAGGGAGCAGGATACAGACCCAGAACACATCCCTGAGGAA
>NW_006921941.1:3330370-3336079 GCF_000298275.1 Orycteropus afer afer | reverse complement strand
TTGGTCACAGCCAGCTACCCAGAGGGACCAAGTAGTTGAACCTGAGGGCTTGTGACCATAGTCGCAGGGGACATCAAGCTCAATTGGCATAACATACTATATAAAACATTGTTCCACCTTCTACTTTGGCGAGTAGCGACTGAGATCTTAAAAGCTAGCAAGCTGCCATCTAGATGCAACAATGCCATCTAGATGCTCTCCTCATCCAGAGCAAAGAAGAATGAAGAAAACCAAAATTCATGAAAACAATTAGTCCTAGCGACTGGTACACCACCTGATCTGCAGCCTATATGACTATGAGACCAGAAGAACTAGATGGTGCCCAGCTATCACCGTCAACCACTCTTTGGGAAATCTATCTAGGAGATCCTTGATAGAGAGACAGAACAATGTGGAACAAAACTCAAAATCATTTGGAGAAAAAAAAAGTTGGGGGGGGGAGACCAGGTTTGCTGGTCCAAAGGAGCCTGGTGGAACCACTGAGACTATGTCCCCTCGCTGCCCTTCAGGTCTGGAATTGAACCTTCACCTGTGGTTTCAAGCCAAACAAAAGACAGGCATATGAGTTGAATATCTACCTCAGGTAGATACTCTCCTTGGAGAGAACAATCTTGGGAGAAACAAGGGGTGCTTATGCACAGGGAGACAGTTCAGGGGCAAGAGTGCATGGAGGGATGGACACTGGGAAGAGGTAACTATGGGGAGGAAGTGGGAGGGGAACTTTGCATTGTGGTAAACTGTGGTCAATGTCATGAGACAAAGTGTATGTGAACTGCTATATGGAAAGTGAATTTGCTCTGTAAATCTTCACCCAAATCACAATTTAAAAAAAAAAAAAAAAAAGCATAGACCAATACCCACTTTAGGGATGTGGTAGCAATTGGGTCTTTGTTTGATGTCCCACTTCCCACCCCTGCATTGCCTGAACATTCGGGGCAGAATTGTCATTGTCCTCAGATAAACTGGTAGATAGGTCAGCACCTGGGGACTCACAGAAAAGAGGGTCTAGGGAAGGAGCATGGAAAAAGAAAAAAACTTAACTTGTATGAGCCTCAGTTTACTTATCTGTAAAGTGGGAACATAACACCTAACTCTACTATGTTGTTGTTGTTATGTGCTGTCGAGTCGGACCCGACTCACAGGGACCCCTCCTTGGGTTTCTGAGGTGGTATCATCATGGAAGCAGCTCAACCTTCCTTCCGAGGAGTGGTACTATGGTGAGAGGTAAATGAAATTACTTATGTATAGGCTTCAGCCCAATATCTGGCACATTAGAAACTTTCAACAAATGTTAGTTCTTCCTTTTATTCATTTTTGTATCCTCGGAGCTCAGATATTTTTGCATAAATTATAATAGCTTGTAAGGAATGCCAATGATTTCCAGCTACACAGGAAGCTAATAGAGAAGCATGGAATGGGTTCTGTCCTAAAACTTTCAAAGAGACCATGCACACCTACTGATACCTTGATTTCAGACTTCCAGGCTCCAGAACCATAAAAGAATAAACTTCTGTTGTTTTATGTCAAGAAAAAAAATTAAATTTATAATGGCTTGTAATGATATGAAAGGAGCCCTGATGGTGCAGTGGCTAAGCGCTCAGCTGCTAATCAAAATGTAGGCAGTACAAACCTAGCAGCTGCTCCACAGGAGAAAGATGTGGCAATCTGTTTCTGTAAAAATTGCAATCTTGGAAACCCTATGGGGCTACTCTGTCCTATGGGTTCACTCTGAGTCAGGATCAACTCGACAGCAGTGTGTTTGATTAGGTTTTTGTAATTACATGTCTAATTCACATTTATCATGGGAAAAATCAGAAAACATACAGAAACAAATAAAAGATCGAAAATGATCTGTAGTCCCAAGCACAAAGATGTTGTTTTTGTTAGGTGTTGTCAAACTCTCTCCAACTCATAGCGACCCTATGCACAGCAGAACAAAACACTTCCCAGTCGGGCGCCAACTCCACAACCCTTGTTATACTTGAACCCATCACTACAGCCACTGTGTCAATCCATCATGTTGGGGGCCTTCCCCTTTTTGGTCGACCCTCCACCTTACCAAGCATGACATCCTTCTCCAGGGAATGGTCCCTTCTGACAACATAACCAAAGTAGGTGAGATGACGTCTGGCCATTCTTGCTTCCAAGGAGCATTCCAGCTGCACTTCCTCCAGGACAGATTTGTTTGATCTTTTAGCAGTCCATTGCAGTGTCCCCTTGCTGTTCGAACAACAGCCTTCTGGTCTATGTACAGGTTCATCATGAGTACAATTAAGCATTCTGGAATTCCCATTCTTCTCAATGTTACCCATAATTTGTTATGATCCACAAAATCAAATGCTTTTGCATAATCTATAAAACATAAGTAAACATCTTTCTGGTATTCTTTGTTTTGAGCCAAGATCTGTCTGACATCAGCAATGATATCCCTCATTCCATGTCCTCTCCTGAAACCAGCTTGCATTTCTGGAAGCGTTCTGTCAATATACCGCTGCACCTGTTTTTGAATTATCTTCAGTAAGATTTTACTTGCATGTGATATTAATGATATTGTTCAATAATTTCCACATTTTGTGGGATCACCATTCTTTGGAATGGTACAAATATGGATCTCTTCCAGTCAGTTGGCCAGGTAGCTGTCTTCCAAATCTCTTGGCATAGCCAAGTGAGTGCCTCCATCAGGACATCTGTTTGCTGAAACATCTCAATGGGTATTCCAACAATTCCTGGAGCCTTGCTCTTCACCAATTCCTTCAGGGCAGCTTTGACTTCTTCCTTCAATACCATTGCTTCTTGATCATATGCCATCTCCTGAAATGGATGAACATTGACCAGTTTTTGGTACAGTGGCTTTGTGTATTCCTTCCATCTTCTTTTGATGCTTCCTGCATCATTCAATATTTTGCCTATAGACTCTTTCAAAACTGCAAGTCAAGGCTTAAATTTTTTCCTCAGTTCTTTCAGCTTGAGAAATGCCAAGCATGTTTTTCCCTTTTGGTCTTCTGACTCCAGGTCTTTGCACATTTCATCATAGTATTTGGCTTTGTCTGCTCAAGCTGCTCTTTGAAATCTTCTGTTCAGCTCTTTTATCTTGTCATTTCTGCCATTTGCTTTAGCTACTCTCTTCTCAAGGGCAAGTTTCAGAGTCTCTTCTGACATCCATTTTAGCCTTTTCTTTTTTTTCTCATCTTTTTAGTGACCTCTTGCTTTCTTCATGGATGATATTCTTGATGTCATCCCACAATTCAGGAGGGATGTATTCAAGGTCATATTTTGGCTCTGTGGGCTTGTTTTAATTGTCTTCAACTTCAAGAAGAACTTGCATATGAACAGTTGATTGTCCGTTCCATAATAAGCTCCTGGCCTGGTTTTGGCTAAAGATATTGAGCTTTTCCAGTATCTCTTGCCACAGATGTAGTCAATCTGATTCCTGTGTACCCTGTCTGGCAAGGTCCATGTGTATGGCCACTGTTTGTGTTGTTGAAAAAGGTATTTGCAATGAATAAGTCGTTGATCTTGCAAAATTCCATCATGTGGTCTCCAGCGTTATTTCTCTCATCAAGGCCAAATTTTCCAACCACCAGTGATTCTTCTTTGTTTCCAACTTTTGCATTCCAGTCACCAATGATAATTAACACATCTTGATTGCATGTTCGGTCAATTTCAGACTGCAGAAACTGATAAAAAATCTTCAATTTCCTCATCTTTGGCTTTGGTGGTTCATGCGTAAATTTGAATGATAGTAGTATTAATTGGTCTTCCTTGTAGGCATATGGATATTATCCTATCACTGACAGAATTGTACTTCAGGACAGATCTTTCTTTTTTTTTTCTTTTTTTAATTGTGATTTGGTTGAAAATGTAGAGCAAATTCACTTTCCATACAGGAATTCGCATACACTTTGACTCATGACATTGAGGACAATTCACCACAATGTAACAGCTCCCCTCCCACTTCCTTCCGACAGTCACCTCTTCCCTGTGTCTATCCCTCCATGCACCCCTGTCCCCTGAGCTGTCTCTGTGCATAAACAGCCCTTCTTTCTTCCATGATTATTCTCTCTAAGGAGTGTATCTACCTCAGGTAAATCTTCAACTCATATGCTTATCTTTTGCTTGGCTAGAAGCCACAGGTGTGGGTTCAATTCCAGACCTGAAGGGCAACTAGGGGCCACAGTCTCAGTGGTTCCACCAGGCTCTATCAGACCAGGAAACTGGGTCTCCCCTTTTTTTTTTTTTTCTCCAAATGATTTTGAGTTTTGTTCCACGTTCTTCTCCCTCTCCATCCAGGATCTCCTACATAGATCCCCATCCAAGTGGTTGACAGTGGTAGCTGGGCACCATCTAGTTCTTCTGGTCTCATAGTTGTATAGGCTGCAGATCGCATGGTGTACCAGTCACTAGGACTAATTCTTTCCATGAATCTTTGGTTTTCTTCATTCTTCTTTGCTCTGGACAAGGAGAGACCCATCATTGCATTTAGATGGCTGCTTGCAAGCTTTTAAGATCCCAGTCACTACTCACCAAAGCAGGAGGTGGAACAATGTTTTTTGTAGTATATTATGCCAATTGAGCTTGATGTCCCCTGCAACTATGGTCCTGAGCCCACTAGTTCAATGACTAGGTCAATCTGGGTAGCTGACTGTGACCAAGAAGTAACTACAAACTTGTCCCTTGTCAGCTCTACTATACACCTGGGAATTCAGATCATACAAATACATTTATATGGCCATTGTCTGCAGACCCTATACATAGTCTTGGGTACACTCCCCGCTTCATAGCCATACTTAATAATTCAGCCTGTCCACCCATCTATCCACCTGTATACCCATGTTTGCCTTCACTGACAACACAGTACTGTATGTGCAAAAGGGTTCATCTTTGTTGCCTGTACATCTCTATGTCTTCTTCTTCTTCAATGCCACCATATTTATCACTCACATTTGGTACATTGCCCTTCTCTTCACCCAAATCAATACTTATCTCTACTTATCTAACAGTGTTCCCTCACCTCCCCTCCCACTCCTGGTAACCGACAAAAAAAATTTCCTTCCATAGATAAACCTTTCCTTGACTTTTACAATAATGGAGTAATACAATATCTGTCCTTCTATGATTGACTTACTTCACTCAGCATAACAATGTCCTCCAAGTTCATCCATGTTATGTGGTGTTTTGCAGATTCTAGGTTATTCTTTAAGGTTGCATAGTATTCCATTGTGTGTATGCACCAAAGTTGGGTTATCCATTCCTCAGTTGATGGTCACCTAGGTTTTTTCCATCTATTGGCTATTGTAAATAGTGCTGTGATGAATGTGGGTATCCATGTGTCTGTTCATGTCATGGTTCTCACTTCTTTAGGATATATACCTAGTAATGGAATGGATGGGTCAAATGGTATTTCTAATTCCAACTTTTGAAGGAATTGCCATGCTGCTTTCCACAGTGGTTGTACCATCTTACAGTCCCACCAGTAGTATATGAGAGTCGTAATCTCTCCACATTTTCACCAGCATTTGTTATTTTCTGTCTTGTTGAACTTTGGTAGTAGTGGTGGAGGAGGATGGTATCTCATTGTTGTTTCGATTTGCATCTCTCTAATGGCTAATGGGGAGCTCTGGTAGCATAGTGGCTAAGGCACTTGACTGCTAACCAGAAGGCTGGCGGTTCAAACCCACCAGCCACTCCCCGGAAGGAAGGTTGGGCAAT